>NC_079537.1:5343325-5641715 GCF_003711565.1 Takifugu flavidus | reverse complement strand
TATATATAAAGATATAATGACTGAAAAAATGACTGAAAAAATATATAACTGCTTTCATTTGTGGAAAAGCAATTCAAAAACGTTTTCTGATTTTATATTTATTTTGTTTGTTACCATTATCCCTTAATTGTTTCCTAGAGTTTTTATATTTAATTTAAATTCTCAGGTCTTTTACTCCAGTATTTTTCTTCAACATTTCTGCCTCAATGTTGTTGTCATGATTCATTCCTGGTGTGACAGCGCCCCCTCTGGTGATGTTGTGTTGATGCTCTGAGGGGTTTTTGTTCAGCTCCACTGATGGTTTGTGTTATTGTGACTCTCTGGCACAGTAATACACAGCAGTGTCTTCAGGCTGCACATTCACTCCATTTAGAGTCACTGTGTTGCTGGAAGAGTCCGAACTGATGCTGAACTTGTTCTTCAGGGAAGCTTTGTAAACTGGGTTGTATCCAACACGATGGTGACAAATCCACTCCAGTCCTTTCCCTGCAGGCTGTCTGATCCAGCTTGTCCAGTAGCTGCTAACAGAATAAGAGACCTGACAGGTGATGGTCAGACGCTGACCTGGCTGCACAGTCACAGAGGCTGGCTGTGTCAACTGTTCTCCCTTCACACCTGTGAAACAACAAAGAAAATGCTGATTATTAAATCACACTCAAACAGATCAACTGCTGACTTTGATAAATCCACAGAGCGAGACTCACATCCAGCTGCCAACAGCAGCAGAGCTGCAGAGAACATGGTTAATGTTGAAAGTCAGGTGCAGAGAACTCCACTGACAGTCTGATGTGATGGTTTTATAGCTGAGGAACAAAGAAGAACTCTGAATTTGCATAGAATCAAACATGTGAAGCATCACTGTTGATCTCACTGGAGTCAATAGGAGAGTGGAAACCTACAGTCAAATCGTGTTTTACATGTGAAGTTCAGCACATGCAAAACCGTTTTGGAAGAATACAGATTAATTTCACAAGATAAAACCAATCAGTGGATCTTGATGAGGAGGACAAGAAAAATCCAAAAGAAAGCTCTGAAATCTAATGAACTGCATCAGGGATCAAATAAATCAATCGATCTAGGAGAGGAAAAAAGTCAAGATTTTGAGGACAGCAGCCCAAACCAAAACACAAGATAACCCGGTCAAAGACATGAGGGGCCCACTGGACACTTTGACAAAACACTCTCTGGTTGAGGACAGATGGAGAAGTGGTTTTAATACACAAGGACGGGGCAAAGATGATGAGACACAAATGATGATTAAATAAAATAATAAACAAACACAGGAGAGTCTTAAACATTATGTCTATTTATGTGCACCTAAGAAAGAAACTGCTGGAAATATTTTGAAAAACTTTCCTGGTAAATCTTTATGAAGATTGTAATTCAGCTTTTGAGAAGGAGGCACGTTTGTTGTCTGTGGAGGTTTTTGCACAGCTGTTCCTCTCTCTGGAGTCACTGTTTCTCAAGCACAGAAGAAAACAGCAGAATCCTCTGCTGTCAGGCTGCTGATCTGCAGGTACTGAGTGCTGCTGGACACGTCTTCAGTCATCACGTAACCACTCTTGAAAGAGCTTCCATAGCTAGCAGAGTTAGAACCTGCATCCATCCACTCGATCCACTCCAAAGCTTTCCCTGGTCTCTGTCGTATCCAGTGGATATAGTAGCTGGTCATGTCAAACCCTGAAATGGTGCAGGACATCTTCACTGTCTCTCCAGGTCTTTTTACTTCAGGCTGAGACTGATCCAGTCTTTCACTCCAAACACCTGAAAGACAATAGAAATACACCCAACAACCAGGTCAAGCCCATTCTGGACCTGTCCACAGAAGTAACAGCAGCCCTGATGTTCTCAGCAATCAGCACGACAGACGTCCACCAGACACTGAAGATTTGCATCAGGGTATCAGCAGGACAGGCTCAAACCGGCTCAAACAGGCTCCAGGAAACCATCCAACAGTTAGTACTCCTCTAATGACTGTTTGACCCAAAGACTAACAATTCAGCAAATGGTAAATAATATTTTTAAGAGTTTGGATGGGGAAAAAAATCTAAAAACACATTCATTAAAAACAAGAATATTTACTGGTTTGTTTATTCATTCATTATTTCACAAAACTTAAAAGATGAGATCATCCCATTTTATTTTGAAGACACAGGAATGACGCCTCACAGTGTTCATTTTTGTTGTGAGCAGTACTGTGTAAAACTGCTCCAAGCTTCTTTCAAACGTTCCTGGTGCGTTTCAAGAACAAAAAGAGTTTGTGCAGACCTCCCTCTCTGTTATATTTGTTGCAAGGCACAAAGAAATCTTAAGGAAGAAGGCGTTGAAAGCAATCTTGGTGTGATGGCGCCTCTTGTGGAGATCTTGTTTTGATGCTCTGAGGGTTTTGATCAGCTCCCCGATAAGTATTCAGTTATTTTTGAAAAATTTGTGATGTTATTTTCTCATTTATTTGAAAAGGAAATAATTGTATTTTGAAAGAAGATGAAATATAGATGTGATCAGAACAGGAAATATGAGGTGTGTGTTTTTGTACAGCTCCTGAACTGACTTCAGTCACTGTGACCATCGAGCACAATAATAAACAGCAGAATCTTCAGTCTTCAGGCTGTTCATCTGCAGATTCAGCTGTGCTCTGTTGTTGTCTCTGGAGATGATAAACCGGCCTTTGACTGACTCAGAGTAGTACTGGCTGCTGCCATCATATTTGATAGCACTGATCCACTCCAGTCCTTTTCCAGGAGCCTGACCCAGACCATCCAGTAGACACTGAATGTGAATCCAGAGGCTGAACAGGTCAGTGTGTGAGATTCTCCAGGTCTTTTAACCACTGGTTCAGACTGGGTCAGAGTCTGAGCATCAACACCTGTTTAGAAGATGAAACATCAAGTTAATCAGCTGATGACAAAAATCAAAGTGTGTCAACAATCAGGATGAGTGAAGATCTTCACCTGCCCAGCAGATAGTTAGAAGCAGCAGTCCTGTCCTACAGTCCATCATGTTCAACTGTGTGTCCCCTCTTCTCTGTCCTCCTCTCTGCTCTCACATAAGTAGACGTGGAACACATCTGAGTTTTGCATCGACTCCTCCTCAGTTTCATTTGCACAGCATCAATTTGTTTCTCACTTTTTTGAGTTTTTCTCAAAATAAATATTTTTATTTACCAGTTTTAAAACACTTTTGACAGCTTAATTCACATGATTTCAGTCATGATTTTTTTAAATAATTTTCACGTAAATATTTAACACAATAAATAAGATGGAATCAATAAGACATATCTTTTTATTGAAGATTCAACAAGACTTTCACCAAAATCTAATCTGTCTGATTTTTGCATGTTTGATGTTAAATGTGAAGATATTGCCTTTTTTGGCTGGAGAAATTAAATAAATATCAAGTGAAATAAATTCATTGGCATTATTAATTAATTCTGCTCACATTCCTGTGCTGGATGGATTGTTTCAGTCATAATATTGACTCAAAAATAGGAAAGAAAAAAAAAAAACATTAACTGTCACAATGAGCAATCTGACAAATACCCTGTGGAATTTCAGAAAATCCTCTCTGCTCTCTTCAACCAGGGTATGTGGACACTAATACACAGCAGAGGCCTCCAGATTTAGACTGGACAGTCTCAGAAAAATCGTACCATTCCTGTTGATGTAAATATTTTTATTTTCTATACAGACATTTGAGTTTCAATGAGACAAAAAATCATTGAAGAGAAGTTTGATGTGAAAAAAACAAACAAAAAAACTTTCGACTGGATTATTTATTCATTTGTTGACTAGCAAAACTTGGAAGATGAGATCATCCCATTTTCTTTATGAAGAAATGGGAATGACACCTCTAAATGTTCAGTTTTGTTGTAAACAGTGCTGTGTAAAACAGCTCCAGGCTTCATTCAAACGATTTTGTGTTTCAAGAACACAAAGAGTTTGTGCAGTCCTCTCTGTTATATCTGTGGAAAGGCTCAGAAAAATCAAATATATGAAGGTGATGATGAGTTGTTTGAAATTAATCCTGGTGTGACAGCGTCCCTCTGGTGATGATGTGTTGATGCTCTGAGGGGTTTTTGTTCAGCTCCACTGATAGTTTGTGTTATTGTGTGTCTGGCACAGTAATACACAGCAGTGTCTTCAGGGCCACATTCACTCCATTTAGAGTCACTGTGTTGCTGGAAGAGTCTAAACTGATGCTGAACTTGTTCTTCAGGGAAGCTTTGTAAACTGGGGTGTATCCAACACGATGGTATCCAATCCACTCCAGTCCTTTCCCTGCAGGCTGTCTGATCCAGTTTGTGTCATAGCTGCTAACAGAATAAGAGACCTGACAGGTGATGGTCAGACGCTGACCTGGCTGCACAGTCACAGAGGCTGGCTGTGTCAACTGTTCACAGAAGTGTGTGTTTTTGTACAGCTGCTGAACTGACTTCAGTCACTGTGACCTCAAGCACAATAATAAACAGCAGAATCTTCAGTCTTCAGGCTGTTCATCTGCAGATTCAGCTGTGCTCTGTTGTTGTCTCTGGAGATGATAAACCGGCCTTTGACTGACTCAGAGTAGTACTTAGGGCTGCTACCGGTGTCGATATAAGCGATCCACTCCAGTCCTTTTCCAGGAGCCTGTCTGACCCAGTTCATCTCATAGCTGCTGAATGTGAATCCAGAGGCTGAACAGGTCAGTGTGTGAGATTCTCCAGGTCTTTTAACCACTGGTTCAGACTGGGTCAGAGTCTGAGCATCAACACCTGTTTAGAAGATGAAACATCAAGTTAATCAGCTGACGTCAAAAATAAAAATCTGTCAACAATCAGGATGAGTGAAGATCTTCACCTGCCCAGCAGATAGTTAGAAGCAGCAGTCCTGTCCTACAGTCCATCATGTTCAACTGTGTGTCCCCTCTTCTCTGTCCTCCTCTCTGCTCTCACATAAGTAGACGTGGAACACATCTGAGTTTTGCATCGACTCCTCCTCAGTAAAGAACTGGATTTGATTGTGATGCCTCCTCTTTTTTGGATGATGTGAGCGTATGATCAATGACACTTTTAATTTTGTCCAATTAATGATACACCAGTGGTCCTAGTCATGATTTATGAGGTACCCCACACTTCACACTCCGCAGTTCTCATCCAGCTGCAAAATAATTTTACTGTACAAAAAGAGAGAATTATGAGATCAGAGATTCAATGAATTTGTGATATCAGACAGTCACTCATATTTAAGTATTTTCTTTAGAATAAAACAAATTGTGCCTTCAAATATTTAATCATTATCAAAAAATAAAGATTTATTTTTTCCCATGAGTCATCAATTGATCATAAATGTTTGAGTTTCAGTATTAAACACTGATCTTTGTTCAAAATCGCGTTGTGTCTGTGCTTTTATTTTGGGTGAATGTTGAAATTAACTGTTGAGATCATTGAAATTACAGAGTAATAAATATATTGTTGCTGAATTATTCTTATGAAACAATTTGTCATACATGTGAAATTTACTTGTTGCATAATGAGATCAGAAGTTCAGCATTCAACAAAATCAGTCATCATATATATTTTAGGTCACTGGTCTTTATATATTTGTGCAAAAGATATTCAAAAATATTTCTTATTTTGTATTTCTTTTTTGCTACCATTACCCCTTGAACATTTTCTACAGGTTTTATATTCATTTAAATTTTGAGGTAAAAATCTTGTGCTCCAGCATTCTTTTCTGCCTCAACGTTGTTGTCATGATTCATTCCTGGTGTGACAGCGCCCTCTGGTGATGTGTTGTGTTGATGCTCTGAGGGGTTTTTGTTCAGCTCCACTGGTGGTTTGTGTTATTGTGTCTCTCTGGCACAGTAATACACAGCAGTGTCTTCAGGCTGCACATTCACTCCATTTAGAGTCACTGTGCTGCTGGAAGAGTCTAAACTGATGCTGAACTTGTTCTTCAGGGAATCTTTGTAGTAGGAGCCTCCAGTATATATCTGTCCAATCCACTCCAGTCCTTTCCCTGCAGGCTGTCTGATCCAGTGTGTCCAGTAGCTGCTGAGAGAATAAGAGACCTGAAGGTGATGGTCAGACTCTGACCTGGCTGCACAGTCACAGAGGCTGGCTGTGTCACTGTTCACACTTCACACCTGTGAAACAACAAGGAAAATGCTGATTATAAAATCACACTCAAACAGATCAACTGCTGACTTTGACAAATCCAGAGAGAGACTCACATCCAGCTGCCAACAGCAGCAGCAGAGCTGCAGAGAACATGGTTAATGTTGAAAGTCAGGTGCAGAGAACTCCACTCACAGTCTGATGTGATGGTTTTATAGCTGAGGAACAAAGAAGAACTCTGAATTTGCATAGAATCAAACATGTGGAACATCACTGTTGACCTGATTGGAGCCAATAGGAGAGTGGAAACCTACAGTCAAATTGTGTTATACAATCAAAATGCACATTTATTTTTTCCTTCTGTTTACTTTAGAGTAAGATTGAGATTTAACATTTAGATTTAGATCCAGCATTAAGATTCAGCATAACCATTGGTTGAACAATTAATATCTGGATTGAATTATTATATACATCTTCAAGTGTTACATTCATTTTTCTCCAGGACCCGAAAGCAGACAAAAACGCAGTGGGAATATTGTCCAAACACAAAGTCTCTATTAAAAGATCAACTTGGCAGTCCTCCTGAACCACAGGGGAAGCACTTGTCCAGTCTTCCGAGGCACACAGGGAGCTCCAGCAGGGAGCCAACACGGGAGTCAGGTCCTGTGCGTTTCCACTCCAGCAGGGCGGCGTGGAGACCTCAAACGACCAGGGTGAATTGCTTCAACGAATTTTTAAATAATCCAGTAATGAGGAAACAGGAATCAGATTTACCATGGGAAACCACAATATTCTCCAACCCTACTAGACAGGCGCTCTGTTCTTAAATAGGTGGCCAATGTAGATTGCTGACAGGTGCATCTGCCTGCAGCGCACACTGTAGTTAATTATTGGCTCCTTCACGCCCCCTGCAGGAAGAAACAACTAGCACAGGAACCGGAACCCTGGACTCCAAAGCTAAGTTGAACTTTTGCATGAATATGCTAAAAAGTGACATTCAGATATTCATTTGATTTCAAGATAAATGTGACAAAATGTTTTAAATTCAGCATAATCTACTTTATAAAGTTTCCCAAATTTCAATATATTCATGCTTTTACTTGAACTGTTGTATGCGCTGACTATTGCTTTCCAGTAGATTTTGTCGCAATTTTAAAAAAAACAAGAACCTAATTTTCAAAAACATCAGGCAAATTCTTTTACATGCAACAATCGACACTCAATGGTGTGAAAATATTGTTGACATGTGTTAATACGTATATATCCAAGCACACATGTGTACAGTAAATTTATCACTTGATGACTACACACACACACACACACACACACACACACACACAACACACACACACCCCACCTGGTGACTATGTATTACACCAGTTACAAAATGAAAAAAAGACATTTAAAAGTTGTGAACATTTTCTGCATTTGTTTTAAATGTGAGAGATTAAAATGGATTTTCCCTTTGATTGCAAAAACACGTCAGAGCTGAAGGCAGAAGTCAAAAGTCAGAATTGAAAAATGTAACTTGGAAATCACAAGAACCAGAATGCCAGAGTCTGAAGTTACTTCTAGTGTAAAATGATGGTTGGAGTGGCACCAATTAAGCCAAGAAAAATTAATGCTCGATGAAGTTATTTCATGATTTTACAAATGAAAAATGAGTTGTCCCAGGATGAAAACCTGAGGGATTCCAAAGGTAACAAGTGAGAAATATGACAAAACCCTCAACAGGGAAAGAAGCTTTCAAACCAGGTTTAGGTGGATCTGGGAGATTCTGGTAGATTGTAAGTGTTACTTTGGGATGGTTTGAAAAAGATTTTTAGAAAATAAAAAATTCATAAAGTGTGTGATTTTTTAAAATGTCTGCTGTCAAGTTTAAAACAGCTGTAAAGAGAGCGAGTACATCAACAACAATGTATCATCAGGAGGCTGGGTTCAACTGCACTTAAAGATTGTTCATGATACAATTGGTAATTGAAAACTTGAGTTCAGCTTTGAACAATAACAAATTAATAGAATTTATTGTCTTTACAAAATTTTGTGGCAAAATTAAAGTTCACAAACCTAAAAGACACAAACAATTTAAAAGAATAGAGAAAGTATTTAGTATGGGTGGACTTCACAGCAGTAAATATGAGAAGTGTGTGTGTTTTTGTACAGCTGCTGAACTGACTTCAGTCACTGTGACTCTTGAGCACAATAATAAACAGCAGAATGTTCAGTCTTCAGGCTGTTCATCTGCAGATTCAGCTGTGCTCTGTTGTTGTCTCTGGAGATGATAACCGGCCTTTGACTGACTCAGAGTAGTACTGGCTGCTGCCACTGCTGCTGATAGCACTGATCCACTCCAGTCCTTTTCCAGGAGCCTGTGACCCAGTGCATCCCATAGTCACTGAATGTGAATCCAGAGGCTGAACAGGTCATGTGTGTGAGATTCTCCAGGTGTTTTAACCACTGGTTCAGACTGAGTCAGAGTCTGAGCATCAACACCTGTTTAGAAGATGAAACATCAAGTTAATCAGCTGATGACAAAAAGTCTGTCAACAATCAGGATGAGTGAAGATCTTCACCTGCCCAGCAGATAGTTAGAAGCAGCAGTCCTGTCCTACAGTCCATCATGTTCAACTGTGTGTCCCCTCTTCTCTGTCCTCCTCTCTGCTCTCACATAAGTAGACGTGGAACACATCTGAGTTTTGCATCGACTCCTCCTCACTAAACAACTGGATTTGATTGTGATGCCTCCTCCTCTTTGGAGGATGTGTATTCATGTTGTCATTTCGTCCCACTGATGGTTTTACAATGGTCCAGTAATCAGTGGTCTGAGGTTTTTTTCAGAGTAATGTGTCCTGACAGTTGCTCTAAAAACAGTTAGAGTAAATATTAAACTTGCTCAGTCTTTACAACCAAAAATCTCCACGTGCGTGTTGCAAGGCGACGACTCCTAAGTCATGACTCCACATATTTTGACGTGGAACAGAATTTAGGAAATCAAGACGCGAGCTGACTGAAGAAGGAAGTAGGTGTGAAGAGAAACACGCATGTTCATGCTGCCTCCAGGGTTCTCTCCCAAGTCTTTTAGTTATGTGTTGTGTTTGCTGGTTGTTGGCATGTTTCTTCTTGTCATTCTTCATTTTTCTTCGATCACATGATATTTCTGACTTGCAGGACGAGAATCTGTATGTATGGTTTGCTACGTTGAGGTTATCGGAGCACACTTCAAACATTATGAACAAAACAGTAAATGCCTGATCTTTATCCTCAATCTTTATCTCCACGGATAAAATAAATCTCTTCAGAGATAGAAAAACCTTATGTGTCTGCCCCACTTTAGGTGTGGAGATCTCTCAGGATTTCAGACATCGGTGAGTCAGAAAGATTTTCACTGACGTAAAGAAACTGTCTTTAAATACTTTATTTATATTCTAATATAAAGATAGGCTTTTGTCCTTAAATCATCAGTTCACCAGGAATGTTTTGATATTAATATAGACACTGCTTTGCATTTTAAATTCTTCCTGAATTAATGAAATTGTCTTTTAAATTTTGGGCGTGTGTTTAAGCAGTTCGATCAGATCATTGATTAAGTGCTTATCCAATATATTCTCAAGGAGATATTTCACATTTATGCAAAATTCTCTTGTGAAATAAAGAGATTGTTGCTGGGTCACTGACAAGCAGAAATGAATTGAAATGCAAATTCAGACACGGGAGAGGAGAAAGAAAGGAAAGATCTTTCACAACTTTATTGACCACAGGAGGCCGAACAACAAAAGAGTATGACTCCTGAATCCAAAGAGGATCTCTTGTTTGACGTAGGACAGTCTGGTAGGATGCTGAGCAGGGACAGTGTGATGCCAGCACAGCTGCGGACAGGTGAAAGAGAGCACAGGTGAGGAAAAGACCCAACAAGAATTTTCAGGCTACACGGAAGTGAGTGCTAAGCAGATACCACAGAGTTTTCCAACAAACTACCCGAGCCGAGCACAAGGACGGACCGGCCTTTAACTAGCAGCTGACGAGACGATGAGCCACAGCTGCGCCAATATAGTGGCAGAAAAAGGCCGCATCACCACTCTACTCAGCGGGGAGGAGGAAAAGCAGACACACAGGGGACTGGGAAAGACAAACCAAGGACAATTATAGGTTTAGAATGTTATTAATGGAGCATTCTCCAAGAGTCAAGGAGATTAACATTTGAGTCATTGAATTGATTTATATATTAGCTCACACCATTGATCGTTCTATATGTTATATAGAGGGCACCAAAAAATATATTTCTTATTTTTAACTGAGCTCATCTTTGTGTGAAAAAAAATCCCTAAAAGTTCTCCATAGTTTAAATGTTTTACTTGGAGTCTTCTCATGAAAAATGAAATGCTGGAAATATTTTGAAAAACTTTAAGATTGTAATTCAGTTTCTGAGAAGGAGGCACGTTTGTTGTCTGTGGAGGTTTTTGCACAGCTGTTCCTCTCTCTGGAGTCACTGTGGTTCTCGAGCACAGAAGAAAACAGCAGAATCCTCTGCTGTCAGGCTGCTGATCTGCAGGTACTGAGTGCTGCTGGACATGTCTTCAGTCATCACGTAACCACTTTTGAAAGAGCTTCCATAGCTAGCAGAGTTTGAACCTGCGTTCATCAACCCGATCCACTCCAGAGCTTTCCCTGGTCTCTGTCGTATCCAGTGGATATAGTAGCTGGTCATGTCAAACCCTGAAATGGTGCAGGACATCTTCACTGTCTCTCCAGGTCTATTTACTTCAGGCTGAGACTGATCCAGTCTTTCACTCCAAACACCTGAAAGACAATAGAAATACACCCAACAACCAGGTCAAGCCCATCTGGACCTGTCCACAGAAGTAACAGCAGCCCTGATGTTCTCACCGTGAACAGTGACAATGATCAGTAAACCTCTGATCACTGTGTTCTCCATTATGTGCTGACACTGCAGTTCTGTGCTCTGATCTGAGCAGAACTGTGTAAAACTGCTCCAGGCTCCTGTCACAAGTTCCTGCTGTTTTTATAGGACAGGGAGAGTTTGCATAGACGTCCCTCTCTGGGACATTTTCATAAACACCCCAAGACAATCTGAAGAGAGACACTCAGAATCAGTCATCATGAAATGTATCCATGGTGATCCATTATATGATTAATGAACTTGAACCTGTATAAATTGTGTCACATGACTGTATTGATCACATTAGACTGAGCAGAAATGTAGACTTTTAAACATGTCTGCAGGGAGCGTTCTTATTCTATAATTGTTTGTTTCACTTGTTTGTTTAATCAATTTATCATTTTCTTTATGCTCTAAAATGTTTTCTGTTTGTTTTCATGGTTTATAGATGTTTGCGCACCTCATCTGTGTCTGCAGCCTCCTCATTCTCTGCTGTCACAGAGTTACTAAAGTATGTTTGTGTCATTAAAACTTGTTCAAGGCATCATTTTGGTTAATGCCAGTGAGTCTGGAAGCTGGATGAGATCAAGTCAGTCAAAACGTGTGGAAACACAAATCAGCATTATCTCCATCATTCTTCAGTGTGTGAGAGTCCTCATTTCTTTCTCTCTCTCCGTCTGACTCTCTTGCTCACACACACCACACACACACACACACACACACACACACACATGCACAATCCTTTCCCTATCTTTGTTGGTATTTAGAGACATCATTTATTTCAAAGCTCCCTACCCAACCATAACTATACCAACTCATCCTGAGCAAATGGGCCCAACTCCACAAACAGGTCCTCCCATTGTCAGTAGATTGAGGATTGTGTTATTCAATATGTATTAAATACCAGTGACGTGCGGTGAGGTTCATGGCTGGTGAGGCACTGACTCCTCAAGAGTCAGATTGATGATGGTAAGAACTGAAAAAATCTTATTTCACCATTTTTCCAACAGCATACAACAACTGATAATGCTTCATATCCCATCAGCATTCCTGTTTCAATTACACTCACAATCCAACACAAACATATAGACAGGAACATATTTGTCCTATAAAGAACTTTCTTTTATAGCTATGGATAAAGCACCCATCTTGTGTTTTAAGAAATTCATATATTCTGTGAACAAATTAAAGTGCAGAGATGTGTGCAGCACAAATTAATTTTGACCAACAGTAAAAATTTAAAAGTTATTTTTCAAACTTTAAATTCTGTTCTTCAATAAATTTTAATAAAGTTTGCCTATTAAAATGATCACAAAAAATGAAAATTCTTTAAGGACAGGATTGCCTCTGTTGAAGCAGCACTGCAGCGAGAAAGCACCTGCCAGCTTGCGTCCGCCCCCTTGAGTTGAGACAGAGTACTGCACGCCTCACCTGCTGACTTTTCTCTGCACTCTGTTGTGCGATCAGCAGGAATATTTCTCTCACACATGCATGTAAAGTTCATATTAGCGATATGCTGAGGAACAAAAACTGGCACACGTCATGCAACCCAGTTTGTAGTGGATCATGGAGTCAGACGTGGGGCACAATTTGCCTCTGCCTCACCAGGGGTTTCTGCCCTGGATTTGATCGGTAAAAATTAAATTCGGCACTTTTAACTCAAGAAAATGGCAACAATGTGTAGTCATACTCCAAATGAATTTTTAACACATGTCATAGGAAAATATTAATATTTATTTATGTACACTTTCTTTTTATGGTCAGGGAGGCACTGTCCACATGTTTCTTGTCATCCAGGCTGTCTCTTCTCCACGTTCTCTGCCGGTTTGATGTGAAATTTTTGGTCATCAGTTCAACTCAGTTTTCATTCCCGTAGTCACATTTCTTTGCTCATCAGCGCTGTCTCTCTGCCTGCAGACCTGCCAACACCAACGGCTCCTGCTCGTCTCTCAGCCTAAATCCTGACTCACTGTGCTTCTTTTCCTGCTGGATATTTTCACTGTGGTCCCGTTCAGTCAGATCCTGTAATTGTTTTCCACCAAATTCCATAAAAGAACGCAACTCAATCCAGACAAATTTTTGGGTCAATCTGTTCCTCCGAATTTAATTCATAATGCAAATAAGGTTGTGAAATCAGTTGAATTTTTGCAGGAAATCCTCAGGAGTGTGGTGATTAATAAAGATGTCATTGTAGCATTTTTTAACATAGTTTGTTCAGAAATAAGACAGCGTTCTGGTTAATTGTTTTTGCTCAAAGACTGGACCATTGCAGGTTAAAAGTAACTTGACAGAAAAATGCTGGATCAACAAGAATTTATCAACTGTTGTTGAAGTGAACTATTCCATAAGAATAATTTATGTTGAATGAAGGTAGACCCCCATGTGGGAAGATTTCAACTAAAATATTCAGATACTCCAAAAAACCTCGAGGTCAATCAG
The DNA here is from genome assembly GCF_003711565.1 of Takifugu flavidus. Classification (NCBI taxonomy): domain Eukaryota; kingdom Metazoa; phylum Chordata; class Actinopteri; order Tetraodontiformes; family Tetraodontidae; genus Takifugu; species Takifugu flavidus. The sequence goes on along the minus strand of NC_079537.1, from coordinate 5,628,285 downwards.
TCAAAACTATGCATAATTTACCATCAATACAATGTAATTGAGCTACCAGAATATTGAATTATTTGAGGGGGAAATGTGATGTATTTGTTACTGATGGGTTTAATAAATGCATAAACATACACATAGTTTGTAAATTATTAAAAAGTAAGGAGGTAAATTAAAGATATAAAAAGCAGAAATTATTAAAATAAAAACAGTATTCAGTGTGCAGTTCTGCACTTCACAGCAGGAAATACGAGGTGTGTGTTTTTGTACAGCTGCTGAACTGACTTCAGTCACTGTGACTCTCGAGCACAATAATAAACAGCAGAATCTTCAGTCTTCAGGCTGTTCATCTGCAGATTCAGCTGTGCTCTGTTGTTGTCTCTGGAGATGATAAACCGGCCTTTGACTGACTCAGAGTAGTACTTGTAGCTGCTACCGGTGCTGATATAAGCGATCCACTCCAGTCCTTTTCCAGGAGCCTGTCTGACCCAGTTCATCCTGTAGCTGCTGAATGTGAATCCAGAGGCTGAACAGGTCAGTGTGTGAGATTCTCCAGGTCTTTTAACCACTGGTTCAGACTGAGTCAGAGTCTGAGCATCAACACCTGTTTAGAAGATGAAACATCAAGTTAATCAGCTCATGACAAAAAGTCTGTCAACAATCAGGATGAGTGAAGATCTTCACCTGCCCAGCAGATAGTTAGAAGCAGCAGTCCTGTCCTACAGTCCATCATGTTCAACTGTGTGTCCCCTCTTCTCTGTCCTCCTCTCTGCTCTCACATAAGTAGACGTGGAACACATCTGAGTTTTGCATCGACTCCTCCTCAGTGAAGAATTGATTTTGATTGTGATGCCTCCTCCTCTTTGGCTGATGTGAGCCTATGATAAATGAGACTTTTAATTTTGTCCAATTAATGATGTACCAGTGGTCCTAGTTCTGATTTGTGAGGTACCCCACACTTCACACTCAGCTGTTCTCATCCACCTGCAAATTAATTTTAGGATACAAAAAGAATGTCTAAAGGGAGAATCATGAGATCAGGGATTTTCAATGAATTTGTGACATCATTTAATTGATTTTTATAAATACACATTTTTTTCCATGAGTCATCAATTGATCATGAATGTTTGAGTAACAATATTAAACACTGATCTCTTTAAAAAAAAAAAAAAAAAAACGGGTTCTGTGTGTGTGCTTTTATTTTGGGTGAAAGTTGAAATTAACTGTTGAGATCATTGAAGTTACAGAGAAACAAATATATTGTTGCTGCATTATCCTTATGAAATAATTTTAAATTCAATGAAATTCAATTGTATCATAATGAGATCAGACGTTCAGCATTCAACAAAATCAGTCATCATATACTGTATATTTTAGTTCATTTGGTATTTATATATTCGTGCAAAAGAATCCAAAAATGTTTTCTTATTTTGTAGTTCTTTTTTACTACAAAAAACATTGAAAGTTTCCTACAGGTTTTATATTTAATTTAAATTCTGAGGTAAAAATCTTGTGCTCCAGCATTCTTCTCAAAATTTCTGCCTCAACGTTGTTGTCATGATTCATTCCTGGTGTGACAGCGCCCCCTCTGGTGATGTTGTGTTGGTGCTCTGAGGGGTTTTGTTCAGCTCCACTGATGCTTTGTGTTATTGTGTCTCTGGCACAGTAATAAACAGCAGTGTCTTCAGGCTGCACATTCACTCCATTTAGAGTCACTGTGTTGCTGGAAGAGTCTAAACTGATGCTGAACTTGTTCTTCAGGGAAGCTTTGTAGCTTGGGGTATATCCAACACGATGTCCCCCAATCCACTCCAGTCCTTTCCCTGCAGGCTGTCTGATCCAGTGTGTAGCATAGCTGCTGAGAGAATAGGAGACCTGACAGGTGATGGTCAGACTCTGACCTGGCTGCTGCACAGTCACAGAGGCTGGCTGTGTCAACTGTTCACCCTTCACACCTGTGAAACAACAAAGAAAATACTGATTATAAATCACACTCAAACAGATCAACTGCTGACTTTGACAAATGCACAGAGAGAGACTCACATCCAGCTGCCAACAGCAGCAGCAGAGCTGCAGAGAACATGGTTAATGTTGAAAGTCAGGTGCAGAGAACTCCACTCACAGTTTGATGTGATGGTTTTATAGCTGAGGAACAAAGAAGAACTCTGAATTTGCATAGAATCAAACATGTGGAGCATCACTGTTGACCATATGGAGCCAATAGGAGAGTGGAAACCTACAGTCAAATCATGTTTTACATAAAAAGGTCTGCTGTTAGTTACCTTATTGTAACCTTTTAAAACATTCATGAAATTCCTGTTTACGGTTTTGTGGAAATTTACTATGAAATCTACTGTGAAACTTCCTGTGTAGCACAAGTTTATAATGTAACTTTGAATCACTAGAACTGACTTATGCATATACTGAAGAATGTGCGTACGTGCAGGCATTTAATCACACTTCTTGGTGCCACTTTGTGACTGGCTCATGAGGTACCGGAACTTACATAGAACATAATCATTTAAGGTAATAAGATGGTGTCGTCAGTTCATCATATGACCATTTGAGCACTGTTGCTAACTTTTCTGCTGAATATAAACCAACACCAAAAAGGTCCAGCCCTTTTTTTTATCTGTTGGCAGACGGAGAATGTTTCTCTCATATTGTAAAAAGGCCAACAAATGTGTCTAATAAACTTTTTACTGAAGATCACGGATTCTCTGGTCGTTTCACGGTCCGAACCTACGAAGCAGATTTGCAACAGTTTCTTCCTGTTAAAGGGGAGGTTTTCCTGCCACTGTTGCTTGTTAGGGTCAGGCCCTGAGGTTCTGTGAAGTGCCTCAAAACAATTTAGAATGTAACAGATGGTATATAAATAAAGATTGATTGATTGATTGATTGATTGATTGATTGATTGATTGATTGAAATAAATCTCACTTTAAATTGGATGTTTGTATTTGTATTTGTTCCTGTCTTAACTTTCAACAGTAAAAAAGGATATTGCATCATAGACCAAGAATGAGTCGTCCCAGGACAGACACCTGAGGCCTCCCAAAAGAAACAGGTGAGAAAGACAACAAAAAATCCAAAAGAGAGCTATGAAATGTATTGAACTGCATCAGGGATTCCAGGGAAATAGAAACAGTTTCACAATCACCTTAGTCCATTTTAAAATAGTTTTGATAGAGAAGATAGAGGTTAATTGTAGCTGAACAAAGATAGGACCATTGCAGGTGAAAAGTGATTGGAGAGAGTGCTGGTGGGTGAAGGGGTAAAAATGTCAATGCTTAAAACCCTGAGTTCGCTAAGTCTCAGCCTTAACCAGCCAACAGCAAAGGCCATGTGTGTGTATTCATAATGTTTAAGCTATTATTCCTCATATATTCATCCCAAATAGTCAACGTTAATGAGTGTAGCTCTGATCCATTCATGCATGTACTGGTGTATTGTGCTGTATTGTATTGTGTTATCTTTGGCTAAAAATAGTTAATGAATTATGTGAATTTATAAGATTTATTAAAAATAAAAAGGCAATATAATAATATGCATTTAAAATGCCTAGAATAATACAATAGTCAGAGTTCAATTCTGCTCTTCACAGCAGTAAATAAGAAGTGTGTGTTTTTGTACAGCTGCTGAACTGACTTCAGTCACTGTGACTCTCGAGCACAATAATAAACAGCAGAATCTTCAGTCTTCAGGCTGTTCATCTGCAGATTCAGCTGTGCTCTGTTGTTGTCTCTGGAGATGAAACCGGCCTTTGACTGACTCAGAGTAGTACTGGCTGCTGCCACTGCCGCTGCTGATATAAGCGATCCACTCCAGTCCTTTTCCAGGAGCCTGTCTGACCCAGTTCATCCTGTAGCTGCTGAATGTGAATCCAGAGGCTGAACAGGTCAGTGTGTGAGATTCTCCAGGTCTTTTAACCACTGGTTCAGACTGGGTCAGAGTCTGAGCATCAACACCTGTTTAGAAGATGAAACATCAAGTTAATCAGCTGATGACAAAAAGTCTGTCAACAATCAGGATGAGTGAAGATCTTCACCTGCCCAGCAGATAGTTAGAAGCAGCAGTCCTGTCCTACAGTCCATCATGTTCAACTGTGTGTCCCCTCTTCTCTGTCCTCCTCTCTGCTCTCACATAAGTAGACGTGGAACACATCTGAGTTTTGCATCGACTCCTCCTCACTAAAGAACTGGATTTGATTGTGATGCCTCCTCCTCTTTAGATGATGTGCGTTTATAATCTGAGACTTTAAATTTCATCTAACTAATAGTGCACCAGTGGTCCCAGTACTGAGCTCTGAGGTACCCCACATTTCACACCAACCAGTTCCAATCAAGCTTCAAATGAAAACTGTTGGAGAGAAAGCCCCTTAGAACATGCCCAGGGAAAACCCTCAATTTAGTGTTTTTAAAACGTATTCCAGATTCCATGCAGTCACTGACATATGAGTATATTCTGCATGAAAACCTTTCTTCAAATACTTAATTTACATCATGAAATAAAGATACACTTTTTCAGATTCAGATTCAGATTCAGATCCTTTATTGTCCCACACGGGGAAATTTACAGTGCAACAACAGCAACAAGAGCACTCAGAGAAAAATAAGATAAAATCAAATAGAACAGGATTTGGAATATACAAAGAGGATTTATATTTACAATAATCCAGATAAATTTTCCATGAGTCATCACTTCATCATGAATGTTCAAGTGAGAATATAAAACACTGATCTATGTTTAGAAATTATTTACTGTTGTGCAGGCCGTCACTTGTGCTCCATCCATACATCCATACATGCATCCATCCAGTCTGTCCATTGGCATCTGCACCCTGCTCATCCTTATGCACACATCTATTAGTCTCATGTTGCTTGACCACAACGGCCCTGATTGAACTAATCACAAACAGCAGCTTTAGCTGACCATCAACCGTGTCACAAATTTCACAAATTGAGATGAGTTTGAATCCCCCCAAAGGTGAGTATCAAATCATGACCGTCACCACGAGGCCTTCAGTAATGTGTGAGTGTGATTTAAACACGTATGACTGTGACAATCACTTCCAGCTGACATTAACGTTGGCTGTTATATGAGAAATGTGCAGCATTAAGCTGGTCTTTCTTTTCTGGATCAAAGCTGAGGAGATAATCCATATGAGACTTCATCCGTCTGCTCTAACAGACCACCGCAGATCACTGCTGGTCACCAGTTAAACACACACACACACGCCTACAGAAGAAAAGACGGACTGCACGCCAGTGTTGTGACATAAAGCAGCGAAGCCCAAGCTCTTGACTGAGGCGGCCATCATGAGTATCAAACAAGCCTGCATATTTCTCAGAGGGAGCTCCAGAAGAGTAAGTATTTCCTCTCTGTTGAGTGTTTGCAGTCGGAAAGTGGGATTTAGCCTAAAAGCTGTTTAAATTGCAAAAAAAATAGATGTAAGGCATGTTCTTTTACCGATGCTATGACGATAATGATGTGGGTATTTCCACTTACGGATTGTTTGTTTCCAGCCATGGTTTCTATTAAAGTTCTAATAGGTCTACAGTAAATTTCAGGCACCAAAGCAACATCACATGTGCACAAACCTGAATTAAACCGCTTCACTGTCGACAGGGAAATGGCAGATGTTAACATGTTCAATCGCATAAAAGCATTGGGAGTATAATGGGATTCTGCTGCCGTGATGTCATTGTCCTGCAGAGAGAAACATATATGGTCAAATGTACCATTTTGTGATAAATGATTCTATGTAAATCTTTATTTTTGTACAGGCCAGGGTTCTTACACAGGAAGAAATTGAAGGTGCACGTCTTTTTCATAACATATGCTTTTAATCGCTATTTTATTTCCTTCTTTATTTTAAACTTTGTGTCTTTGTGCCCTCCAGAGCTGCGTGAAGCTTTTGTCGAGTTTGATAAAGACAAGGACGGTTTTATAACCTGCAAGGACCTGGGGAACCTGATGAGGACGATGGGTTACATGCCGACCGAAATGGAGCTCATAGAGCTGAGCCAGAACATCAACATGAACCGTGAGTGATGGTCTACGAACACATCAGACACCAACAACAGGAACCACGAGCCAGTGTGACTCGGGAGACCTGGAAGATGCATGCTCTTAATTGGAGGGTTAGCCAAACTGCAGAAACCCATATCTTCAGAGGCATCAGGCCGTGACAAAATCCAGCTCATTTCCTGGGTTTCCAGGGTTCTGTCATTGTTTTCTGCTTATCTTTGGCTCTTCTGTCACAGTGGGTGGACGGGTGGATTTTGAGGATTTCACGGAGCTGATGACTCCCAAGCTTCTGGCTGAAACAGCGGGGATGATTGGGTTAAAGGAGCTGAAGGATGCATTCAGGGAGGTGAGCCTGCGAGTGTTTTCGGTTAGTAAGGTGTCACAATCTAACCTCTGTCTTTCCGTAGTTTGATATAGATGGAGACGGGTCTATCACCTCAGAGGAGCTGAGATATGCCATGATAAAGTTATTGGGGGAGAAAGCCAACAAAACCGAGATCGACGCGATTGTCAGAGATGCTGACAGCAACGGAGACGGGACAGTTGACTTCGAAGGTGAGAGAGGAGGCACAAATGCACCAGCACGGTTAAAAGCTTCTCATCTTCAGCTCTGTAATTAAACTGGAAACCAGAAAGATGCCTTCTTGATCTGTCGGTCAGCTCGATATGAAACCTTTTTATTGAATGCAGAAGAAGAAGAATGTTCTTTTTTACACCATTCTAGCTAACGACCGTTTTTGTTGTCCTGGCAGAGTTTGTGAAAATGATGTCGCAGCAGTGACGACAGCAGGATGATGATCATGGATTCATCGTTTTGGTTCATTTTTTACCATATTGTCACAGATTTTACCTCTAATCCCCACTGCAGGAAATTTCAGTTCAATTGATATCTGTGTGTAGCAAATTAAGAATTTTCCACCACAATAATGTTTTCTAGTAACCACATGTCAATGTTGTCGGGCAGCAAATGAGCTATGATAAGCTTTTTATATTGACTTTGCTGGCGTATTTTGGTAAATTACTTTGAAAAAAACTGATTGTAACAAATGTTTACAGGTTTTGCTCTCTTTCCTGCTTGATGAGTGTAAAGGAAAAATGTGAATTTATAAAATCCAACCAGGGAAAACTTTATGTCTGTATGTGTGTTTTTTTGTTTGTTTCCAATCAGGAACATGAGATAATGTTCTCTTTGATCTCTGTCATGCAAGGTTTTTACTTGTCTTTGTTGTCTTGACAAAAACCCACAGAGGTTTTCTTTTTTATGTATTTCCTGTTAGTCATTGTATACAAACGATGTTGGGGGGGTGTGGAATTTGTCCTTTTTCGGTGCAGACATGAGGCGGAGAACTGTGGCGAGTCAGGTTGTAGATCGACCCACGAATGGATACAATGAGAAGAGCTGAATAATCCAAATGTGTAAAAGTGTTCCAGTGTTGCAGATAACAAGGAGAAAAGGGATGATTACTGTTCAACCTGTTTAATCGTTTGGCTTCTTCCAACTATTTGCTCTGGTTATTGACAGCAACAACAAAAAAACAAAGAAGTTGATCACAACAACAGTTTTTTGTTTGTTTGTTTGTTTGTTTAACATTAACAACTAACTGACAAACATTCTGCCACCTGCTGATGGGTCCCTCAACACTGACCATCGAGACCAACGCTCAACATTCTGGTCGATTAATTTACTGGGAATCTGAGTTTCTGCGTCCTGTCAAATCCGGCGAAGACTACGGGATAAATGACGAGCGCCGAAGGATCATAAATCATGTTAAACAGCATATAAGACTGCACATAAACAATCGGGAATAATCCGCCAGGGCTGGATTATTCCTGTAATCCTCAACATGGGACCCTGAGATGAGCAGATGGCAGATAAGACAAAATCACCACTCTAATACTTATCTAGTCACACACACACACACACACACACACACACACACACACACACACACACACACACATACACACACACACACACACACAGAAACAAAATATTACAACCTCAATGAATCAGTGAAATGAGCGTTTTCTGATTTTGGTCCTTTTTTTAAATTCAAGCCAAGGTCATTATTATTTGATAGAGTTATTAAACAATCAACTCTACCCGTCTTTAACATCACAATCAATATCAGCATCTTGTTCTGTTTTTCGAGAGGGAAAAAAAAGCAATTTGTCTGTTGATTATTTTGATCTTTAGTTTTATTATCAAATCATTTATACAGAACAATGCATTATAAAGCTATAAGGCAGAAATATAGGACTCATTTTTCTAACCATAGATTGGTTCCATCCCAAAGTGTTAAACATTACAGGCATGCAAGTCAGCATAAAAGTGGCAACATACAACATCTGGCCCTTATTAGGTGGGCTGCCTTGCCTGGTGTTATCTTTAAAAAAAGTGTGCATTCCCTACGTCGTCTCTGTTAAGAGTTGGTCAACAGGAGGCTAAAGACTCGTGTAACTCTCTGGGTGGACGTGGATGAGGGAGAGATCCTTTTAGGATCAAAGTCAGGGATCTGGGCTGATCATGAAGTCCAGGACTCTGTTTGGACTCCAGCGGTCTCTCAGAGAGTGAAGGTCCTGCGCTTGATGGCTCTTCAGCTGCTTCAGAGGCTGAGCTCAAAATCTGTGTAAAAAGAAATGATCTTTGAAGGCAGAGTGTCATTTTGATCCTTTCATCCTTAAAGAAGCCCCCTTTAAACCTTTGAAACTGTGAGGAAACGACTAGTAAAACAGCTCTGTGGTGCCCCTCCCACCGCCCCCTTAAAAAAGGAACGATCGGTTTAATTGCAAACGTTTTTGCTAAAAAGGGAGCACAGTCTGTCCAAGTATGTGGTTTAAAAGTGGACAAATGCAGCCAGATGGATCGCTGTTTAAAAGAGAGAATTAACCTCAGTTCCGACCTACAAACTGTCATTGTCGGGATTTTTTTTTTTTTTTGTGAGGTCATTTTGGATGCCTCACAGCTCCATGAAGCCTTCTTTGCTCACACATGTAGTGTTGTTTCACGATGTGAGACATTTCTGCAAAACCTCCTCTGACAGATAATAACGGCTGAAGGAGGGGAACACTGAACCAACAGATCATGTAAAAACACACTGACATCATATTCCTTTGAAGGAGGATTAGAGACATAGATAACAGACCCTGGCCCTGGCTCATTGATATCTTGTACTTATGGGTCTAAAAATTCAAATTTCTGTTTCACAATTCTGAAGGGGAAACTTCTGACATTTTTTGAATTATAATAAATCAGAAGTCATGTTAAAGAAAGGGAAACATGACAAGTCCATCCTAAAATATGAATTCATATGCTTTCATTGCAGTGGGCCAATCACAAATGTCACATAAATAAAGATACTCCAAAAATTAGGGAAGCCAGTAAAGCTAAGATAAAGGTGCTCCAATTTTTGCAGCAGTTGCTTTTGAAACTACATCAGTTTGGCATCAGTTACAACCATCATCACAACTGATATGCTTTATTTAACAAAATACTCATGTAAAGCAAACCAAACGGACTAAAAAGATTTGTTCTTAGTTAAATAAAGGTAAATAAATCATCTTCATTAATGCAGGGTGCCACTAGATGGCGACTGAGCTCGCTTTTCAGTCATCATAAAGTGAAAATGGACATGTAAGGAAACAAGTTCAATTTTTATAGAACTTTTTGTTCTTAGGATCCAAGACTGTGATTATATTTTCTCTGTTGCCCATCTTGGTTTTTGTGTGTGTGTCTGTGTGTGTTTTCATACCCTAGTTGGCCACTAGGGGGAACTGCAAATCCCTGCATATTGAAGGAAAAGCACACAGATAGATGGTTGTCGCTTATATTTGTCTCCTGCTCACTATTCAACAAAGGAGCAGGTTTGGTTTTACGATTTAAATAATGATTTTAACATAAATAGATTTTTTTCTAGCGTTAGATATAAATGTGCTGTGTCATAAACATAAAAAAGGTCATACAAAATCTAACTAGAAAATAAATATAGAGAGAACATTTTGGGAGTAATTTAAGAAGTTTCTTTTGTGTGTGTCATGCAAAATAATTGGGTTTACTAGCCACATTTACATTATTGAGAAAGATTGAGAGCTCTGCTTTAGAAATTAGAGGCTACCAGGTCGTGAACTAGAGAGAAGGTGGAGTAATTAGAGAAGAGAGAAAAAATTTGAGTGACAAATGAAAAATCTGTCCTCCAACTCACCCCACAAAATGTATTTGTTGGGGAGGAAGAGCTAAGCACTCCTGTGCGGGGGATCAGACAATATCAACAGACCACGCTGTTGATAATATTCGGTTATGTTTATCTTGCCACGTCTTTATTTTTATTTTTTTAACTCCTCAACTCTGCACCAGTCCCAGCTGCTGCGCCGGCTCACTTCAGCACCGCGTTGCTGGACAGCTCCCCCCGCCCTCCCTGTAGTTCGTCCATGTGGCCACTAGGGCGCACCTGATGCTTTCCACACAAATGTCCTCACATCACAGCCGAATGCGTCAACCACACGGTTACCAGCCAGGAGCACCTCACCAGCATAAACCCCGCCGCGCACAAGCGGCCTAAGGCAACAGGATACATCCCAGGGAACATACGTCTGCACGCCCCCTAGGAAACAAAGGTAGGGATTTTTCAGCATTGCTAATATGCCTGTTAATGACGACTGGCGTCAAATCAGATGGAATTTTGCACAAAGCAGGCCGAGGGAGATGCGATCGGTGCATCATGCAGCGTGCATGCCCACATCAATTTTGTCACACATCGGGTTGGTAATTTCACCGTGGAAACGCCTCGAATAACCGCGGGTGGGCTTGGGTGAGCTTCCCGTGAAGGTGTTTGTGACGGAATTGTGTTTGGAGTCCGCCCAAGGCGAGAGGAGACTCGGTGGATCGGATTTTAGAAATAGCGCATTTTCCGGCATGTTGCAGATTTGGGGGGGGGGGGGGGATGCTTGAATATTTAATCCAATAACAAGACGTGCACCTGTTTTCTTCTCCCCCACCTTTGGGAAACGACGCTTTTACCGCGCGTCTTTGGCGTAAATAGGATAGATATATTTTTTGGGAGCGGAGCTTAAATTCGGTTACCGAACTCAATCGCAGTAATAATCTGATTCGCGTGGCTGTGGCCTGTGTGATGTAAACATTCTGGACCCCAGTATCTGGACCCCAGCAGAACTGTAAATTACATAACACATATTTCATTACCCTTCCAGTGAGTGTCATTCCTGTGTGAGCCACAACAATTCCAATCCGCTTGACGCCATCATCTGCCAGCGAAGGGTAGGCTAATGTGAAACGCAATAGTCTATTTATTTCATTTCATGTGCTAATTAATCCCCACTCACTTTAACCTTCTCAGGTTGTTTTCATCCAGAACCATGGTGTCCAAAAGCTTCACTGTGGTGCTGTCCGTCACCATCATCCACCTAGTTTCAGGTGAGTCCTGGTGCATTTTATTCCATATTTCTTTATTCTAAATGAATGTTTTCTGAGCCGTGTCCATGAGTTGCTCTGCCAGCTACTGAAACTTTGCTTCAGGTATGACCTTTATGACACCTGAGTCCGACACCCCGCCAACATCGACCCCAGACACTTATCCTCTGGGTGACCTGATCCACGCCGCCCTGCGGAGTAAGGAGTACCTGGGAGAGTCTTCAGGTACATTTACACCCGCATTAACAGTTCTCTGTAGTGAAGTGACAGCAATTGCTCATTAGAAAATGCCCCCCTGGCAGGTACCACCACCAACCCCACGCAGGCTGTTCCCGGGCTTGGCCGAGCTGAGTCGACGGCGACGGTCATCTCACCAGGACTGCTCACCACAGCTCTAAGTTCTTCTGCCGCCAGCCATACTGGAGCAAGGAATCCCATGTCCCCGCTGTCCATAGAGGAGGAGACGACCACCACTCTGATCACTACCACCACCATAACGACGATGCACGTGCCAGGTATCGCCCAAAGAAAACTGTGTGTGTGTGTGCGTGTGTGTGTGTCAGGGCCGAGTGAACACACAAAGTCACAGTTTAGTCCACAGCCTCGGAAAGGTCTCAGTTTTCAGCGGCGTCGACGTCAAATTTCAACCGGATGACTTCGCGTCACAACTTCTGCCTGTGTTTGAAGAATTATGGACTCGTTAACAAGGTAACATGACACATAACCTGAAATATTAATGATGAAACAGCATCTTACAGCAATCAGCTTAACAGCAGGGCATACACAATATATACATTTAAAGTGGCATGTTTCAGCATCACAGTTGTTCTTCAGTTAATCTTTTTTTTACTTTTCAGGATTCCTGTTTTGGAGGCTCAGGACGGAACACACAAGCTGCTGTGAGAAGATTGGCGCCATATGCGTCTGGAATTGTTGGGCATTTCAATGGCAATAATCAGTAATAACATAGGACACGTAGACAGAACTCGGAGACTGAGTTGTAGTGTTTTCACTGCAGATTAAAAGTAATACATCCACCAGAACATGGAACGGTTGGTCTTTATTACTGCACACACATTAGCATTAATTAGCTGCAATGAGATTGTGCTGGAGCGCGGAAATATAAATATTTCAGATTATCCGTATTGACAGTAAATTCTTCTGTACACCCCGTTGTTATTCCAATGTTCGGTCAATCACAACTCTTGCTACAACATGTCAATATCCGGGCATCCGTTCATTTGATGGGATAAAAAACTTCAATTTGAACCAGTTCACCTGAAAGGACTCAACATCGAGAAATATTATACGTGCTTGCATTTGGGGAAGAGATGGCAGCCAGGGGTTGTATTTTAATGTATGTTAAATATGAAATATAACATGATGAATAGTGAATTGCTTCTAATTTCCCACATTATGAAGGCAACCTCATCTGGAAGGTGGTATGTTTTCATAACAGGTGTGCGACAAAAGCATACAGCTTTTAAAGCAATTATTGTAGGTGTAATGTTCTGCACATTATTTTCAGCTCTTTCACTCACATTTCTCTCTCTCTATCCCTCTCTCTTTCTCTCTCTCTCTCGCTATGGCAGTGCAATGCAATGCAACCTTGTCAGCCATGGACGACCTGGTGGAGTCTCCAGATGCTGCCTCGACATCATCCTTTTCCCCGCTGGAATGCACCTACAGTATAACCGTGTATGCAGGCTATGGCGTTGAAATGCAGGTAATGGACAGCAGATAACTAAAGGCTGACACTGAGTGTTGCTTAAGCATCTATGACCAAGTCTGTGCCATTGTAGGTGAAGAAGGTGAATCTGTCGAAGAAAGAGTCCCTGACAATTATGGGCTATGGGGGTCTGGGACCTGAGCTCCTAGCCAACGAGACCCTTATGAGAGAGGGTCAGGTGATTCGCAGTACATCAAATCAGGTGTACATACACTATCGCAGCCTCCAGCAGACCAACCATGGCGTGTTCAGTCTCCACTATCAGGGTACGCTTGTACCTCCAGGTTAACAAAGCTGCTAAAATCTCACTTGTATATGTTTGAATTATATTAAGATGTTTTAGAGAAGGTTTACAAGGAGCAGTGCTCGCTGTGTGTAGTTCAGGCTCTTCATGTTTCCATGTCTACAGCGTATCTGCTGTCCTGCCCGTTCCCGCTGTCTCCCGAGAGCGGCGGAGTGACGGTGACAGACATCCACCCAGGAGGTCAGGCGCACTTCCACTGCGACCCAGGTTTCCAAGTTCGCGGCCACGAAATGGCCACCTGCGTCAATGCGACGGTACCACGCTGGAGCACGCCAGAACCGCAATGTGTCGGTCAGTATCCTGGCTCCCATGTGAGGTCAGTGTGACCTTTTTTAGTCTTTCATTTTAGCTAAGTATTTTTTTTCAGCCGTGTCTTGTGGAGGGTGGATTCGCAACGCAACGGTGGGGCGGATACTGTCCCCACCTCCCCCGTCTGTTAGCAACCACAGCAATGGAAGCAACCTCAGCTGCCACTGGTTAATAGAGGCCAAAGAGGGACATCGACTCCACCTGCATTTTGAGAGGATTGCGTTCGATGAAAATGACGATAAGTGCGTTTGCCTCCCAGACTGATACCTGACTGACTTCACTTTTACTTGAGCGCCCCCCCCCTCCCCCTCCCTATCCCCTGTGTGTCGCTACTCCTCTCAGGTTAATTGTGCGCAGCAGCAACAGCTCCCTGTCTTCATCGCTCTTTGACTCAGACCTGGACGATGTCCCTGAACGTGGATTGCTGAGTGAAGGGTCCACTTTGTACCTGGAGCTGACGGCTGATTCCTCCTCCATTCCATTGCTCTTTTCTCTGCGATATGAGGGTAAGTGGACAGATGAGACACACTTTTCTCCATCAAAGAGGAGGAATAGTTGATAAGGGCTCATTTATGCTCTACCAGCACTGCATGTCAGTAGTTTTCCTTCTGATAAACACAATGCTCAACACTGCTCTCACGTTGTTTGTGGTATTGCACCATTTAGTTAAAAACGCATGCATCCTTTATGTCTTCAAACTGAAGGAAAGCTACCAAGTTACATATTGATATATGTCTTAGAAATATGACCATTACAGTCATGTTGGATTTATTTTTTTGTTGTTAGCTTTTGACGACGAACACTGCTGGGAGCCCTACATGCCCCACGGGAATTTTAGCAGCAGTGACATCTCGTATCAGCTGGGCACCACTGTCACGTTTGCCTGCTCCCCTGGATTTGTTATGGAACAAGGTTCAGGCACAATTGAGTGCATCGATCCTAGCAATCCCCACTGGAACGACAGCGAGCCCGTGTGCAAAGGTAATTTTCATACGTAGCTTTAGTTCTGGCTGAACGGTTCATTCCACCACCTTTCCACCACTATTTCCACCATTCCACCATCAAATGCTTATTAGCATATAACTTCCTTTTCCCCTCCTTGTTGGAGCTGCTGTAAATCACCTTCCTGTGGAATCAGCTGTTAAACTGGCCTCTTGTGGACTCAGTGACTACAGACTGGATTGCGAGGCTCCCTTTTTTCCAGCCACACTAGCTGGCTGGTTGCCAGCAGCTGATTTAATGATGTGTCACCCACTGTACTTTCTATTTAACATTTTACCTTTTTAATACATTATATTTACTGTTTGTTTCATCCATCCACGCATTGTCTATCAACACATCATGTTGACTGCTGCTTCTTTCCCACTCATGGTCAGACAAAGCTCTGGGATCAGACGTCATTTGGTGACTGACGGGTCACCACTTCATCACGTGGCACCATTCACTCATTCACACTGAGGGACAATTGACCTCGCAAATAATTCAGACCTACTGATGGAGATTCCTCACCTCAGTTTCTCTCCTCCCCTCTGTCAGCTCAGTGTGGGGGGGGGTTGACCGAGGCCTCGGGCACCATCCTGTCTCCCGATTGGCCGCAGAGTTACTCCAAAGGGCTGGACTGTGTGTGGCAGATCCACGGTAACGAGGAGAAGCGCATTGAACTGGATATCCAGATGTGCGTATTTGCTGATTTGTGTGTAAAAGTGGTTAAAACTGGCAAAACTGAGGAATAATGACTAAATTGCACCTGCAATCTATTTTGCATTTCAAAGATATTTCTTGCAAACCGCCATGGTGATATGATGTACCGGATTATGTACAAAGTTTAATCCATTTTCTCGTTTGTATTCTTTCCCTCGTAAAGTTTAAACATCCGTCACACCGATGTGCTGACTATTTTCGACGGACAGGACCTCATGTCTAACGTGATTGGACAGTATGTGCGGTCCAGGGAACGTTTCCAGGTTGTCTCTGGGGGGTCAGAGGTCACCCTTCAGTTTCAAAGCGATCCCGACGACTCCACTTTCATCTCGAGCCAGGGATTCGTCATCCATTACCGTGGTAAGTGAGCGAGGGCCGGTACCAGTGAAGGACAGGTTTCGAAGAACGTGTGAAGATTGTATTATTGTCTCTGCAGAGGTGGAGCCGAATGACACCTGTCCCACCCTCCCCCGAATTGAGTTCGGCTGGGTCACCTCCTCCCACTCCTCTAATGTCAGAGGCAGTGTGCTGACCTATCAATGCCAACCAGGATATGACATCAGTGGCTCTGACATTGTTACCTGTCAGTGGGACCTGTCCTGGAGCAGCAGCCCACCTACGTGCACTAAAGGTGGGAAGTCACTCAGATGTCATCAATGAGAGTGGATACATTGTTAAACTTTTATGAGCCATTAACATTTATTTTCTCTTGATGCTCAAAGGAATAATTTGACACTTCTTCAGTGCACATTTGTTGCTGGGCGTGACAAATCTAATTTTGGTACCATGACGACAGTAATCACGGAATCTGTGACCGACACGCAGTTCGCAAGGGTTGGACGTAATAAACCGTGTGTATCTCACCCTGTCGAGGTGTAACTTTAAGGCAGTAGCGCAATGTCTCAGCATGTAGGAGTGTACCCAAACCATACAATAGCAGTTGAATCTTTTTTTAACCCGAAAGTTGAACTCTTACACTTAATCTTTACTGAAGAATAAAAAAGAATTTGCTCATCCTGTTAATGTGTGGGGTGCAGTGACTAATATTGACCACACGGGGGAGCAATGGTTGATTTTGCAGTTATTTGCAGCGTATTTGTATTTTGTGTTAAAAATGTTTTAAATGCAATTGAAATTCATGTCAAGTTTCAGAAACTTCAGCGTTTGCTATCATAACAGTCATGATGAGTGTTGATGTCTTGAGGTAGTGAAATCATTTATGACTCACATGGATCCTCACAGTCCAACAGTGTCCGGATCCTGGGGAGGTGGTGAACGGAGCGCGCTCGGTGCGCCCTGAAACCGGCTTTGCTGTCGGAACGCTGGTGCGTTTCTCCTGCAACCAGGGCTACCAGCTGGAAGGACCCAGTCAGATCTCCTGCCATGGAAGAGACACCGGCACCCCCAAATGGAGTGACCGCAGTCCAAAATGTGTCTGTAAGTCCCTCCCCTGCTGGCCTGCCGACTTTTCGATGTTCTGCCTTTTGCTTTTATGATTTTTGAAATTACTTTTTTCCTGCCAGTGAAATATGATCCGTGCCCAAACCCTGGTGTTCCCGATAATGGATACCAGACCTTGTACAAGCACAGTTACCAGGCAGGAGAAACCCTGCGCTTCTTCTGTTACGAAGGCTACGAACTCATCGGTGAGGTTATTATCAGCTGTGTTCCTGGACATCCCTCTCAGTGGAACAATCCACCTCCATTTTGCAAAGGTAATTCCCATTTCTTAAGAAGGATTTAGTATTTGCTGCAGATATAGGAACAAAATCCAAACATAACTATTTTGTCATTCTTTGTTGCACCTTCTTTCCACACAGTGGCATATGAGGAACTTTTGGATGATCACAACTTAGAAGGTAAATTCTGTTAGTGTTTATTAGTTACATCAAATGTGTTTTACATCGGAAACGGCTGCAACAGTATTTACTCTACCGCCACCTAGTGGTCTTTTGTTAACACAATTTACCAATTTGGGATTTTGAAAATCTGTTTTTTGAAAAGTGTGCAAAATGTGGGAGCAAAAGTGGTTTTATTTAAAAGGCTGTTGTTTTAAAAAGTGGTTATTTCCCAGTGTCCCAGTCTCTGGACCCCTCCCATCAGATCCTGAGTGAGAACATCGCTCTGGCAATAATTCTGCCAATCATCCTGGTCATCCTGCTGATTGGAGGGATTTACATGTACTATTCAAAGTAAGTACCCTACCCTGAACTGTCTATGCGTGGATGCGAGGGTTTGTCAGTGAGCCGGTGCAGCACTTTTGGAGTCGGTGCAGATCATTTGTAGGTCCGTTTACATGCTTGTGGATCAGGGTGATGTGAACTGGAAGGGTTCATTTCACCAGTCTGTGTTGTTTCCAGTTGTGTTCCTATGATCATGGTCACAATCAAGGTTCCTCCAGCAGACGGACGGAATCTTAACCAACATTTTTATGAGTATGAGTGTGCTGGGGGTGTAGCGGAACCATTGTAGATAAACCATTGTTATGAAACAGTGTGATTGATGGACATTTGTCTCTCATTCGCAGCGTGTGCAGACTAGAATGGAAGCCGCTGTTCTGGAAGTCCCTCTCTCACACACACTCCTACAGTCCCATTACAGTCGAGTCTGATTTCAACAACCCTCTGTATGAGGCAGGGGTAAGCAGGAGTCCAACAGTTCCAACTTTCCTGTTTGAACCAAGGCTATGAAGTATTTTAATTAGTGACCATTTGTCCATTTTTAATAGGCACTGACACAGTAAACTAACATGATGGCTTTTTTAAGTCCATATCACTCAGTATCCCATTATTTCTTCCCAAAAGGTCTTTTTATAGCTGAGACTGTATCAGTTAATGGTATTTTGATAAATATGAATCTTGACTAAAGAAACTAAAGGCCAATATTAAAACAAGCAGGACAACGTGTTATAATTAGGTTTTTGGCTTTTTTTCCTCCACTAATCGATTTCTGGCCTCAACCACAGGACACGCGGGAGTATGAAGTCTCCATCTGAAAAGGGGGGATGCTGAGAATTCCAAGCCGCAGATGGATTTGATTTGGACAAATTAGGCCTCATTCTCTCCCCTTTTTAACACTGGTTTGATTATACAAGTGATCGCTTTTTTAATTTGTGGAAGTGCCCTGTTTTTGATTTGTTGCACTAATGTGGTGGTCTGCCAAATTTGGGTCATGCTTCTCAGTCTGATGTATCAGGAGGGCCGGTGCCTTAAGAAGGGTAACAAATTGACATCAAAGGGAAAAAAATGACTGTGTAGGTGGAACAATAATATGAGGTGAAGGGTGAATGTTTTTAATATTAATAATAAGAGGCCAAACCATTAGAGAAACTGGCAATACTTTATGTATAGTAAACAAAGTCATGAGTATACACACAGAATGTTTTTGCAATTCATGTTAAAATTTATGAAAGAGTTAAAGCAAGAAGCTCATTTCTGTCAAAGAAAAAAACAAATATCATCTACTCAGTCATTTTCTCGCTTTCTCTTTCTCTCTCTCTCTCTGTCACACACACACACACACACATTTTGAATGTAAATATTTGACTATTGCTGAGGTTAATATATATGCTCAATGATATATATATATATATAAGCCTCGTATATACAAGGTTATATATTTTCATTATACATGTAATGAAAATTCAGTGCCAAAATATAATGTTAAATAAGTTAACGTCCTTAAGTGTTTCATCTGTTGTTGCAATACTGTTTACAAAGAAGGTATTTGATTTATTCTTCGCGGTTTCTGGAACGCGTCGGCGCCCAGTGTCACATGACCTGTAACAAAAGTTGAGGACATGAATGTCATTATGCTTAGAGCATGCACTGATTGTAAATTATATTGCTTCTGCTCAATCTCGCCATTGTCATTAGAATTATTGACAGTCATCGTTATTATCAGATTTGATGTTGTATGCACTATGTTGATGAAAAAGTGCAAACTTGGCTGCTTGCTGTAATACGTTATGTATTTATTTACAACTGATTGTTTGAACAGTGAATGTAGTCTCATTCGCTGTGCCCGATGAAGGATCATGGAGACTGTTGGTTTGTAGATTTAATTCTCCTCTTATCATCAGTAGCATTTCTTTGCTTTGTATAAGAATACACTCTTTTGAAGGCAGTCAATTATTTGTTGAACTGGAAATAAAGTCTCTGTGGAATGGTGTGAAGTGTGCTTATTTTGGTGAGAATTATTTTAACAAACACATCCACACTTGCACGAGTAGACATCTCCTTTATTTCACATAATAATCACATATTTTACCAAAATGATGTTTTATCAGATATATTTGATCAGATATGCACAGCTAAATCTATTTCCCACAATTCATTTTTTAGATTTGAGAGTTGTCAGTAATTCAGAAACTGAGAGCATTGTCAAACAAAGATTTAGGGAGATGTGGCAAAGAAATAGGGAGGAAGAGAGGATGGGGTGGATGTATTATGGAGTACAAAGAAAGTGGGAGGAATGAGAAAAGCATGGAATGAATAGATGAGAAGAGACAATAATATCCAGACTCAGGTGTCGGCATTCTGCCTTTAATTATACAGTATTGAAAAGATGAAAACAAGATATAAGGAACTGGGACAGCTGTGGCCAAATAGAGGCAATGGAAGATGTCATATTGCACTGTCAGAAGTATGAGGCATATAGACAGAATTTGACTACATATCTCAGAAAAACTAAAGTACCACTTGGCATCATGGTCATTCTAAAACAGAACTCGGGATGTAAGTGTTAGAGTCGTGTTTCAGTTCCTTGGAATTGTGAAGTTTACTCAGAGATTTCATTGCTAAAATCTTTATTTTATTTGATTTATGCATTTTGAGAAGGAGGGGAATAGTAGACGTTCTGATCCACATTCCCTTCCAGCTGGTGGCGGTAATGCACCAATTGGTTGTTTGTCACTCAACAATGAAACGCCACAGAAGAAGAAGAAAAGCGTAGAAGAAGAAAACGAACGATTGGACAGATGTAGTTCCGACTGACCTAGTTAGCTTAGCAACAGTGAATATTCTTTGTGTTCAGAAATGGATTTGGTCATCTCTAATTCGCAGTAGATTGCATGTTTTAATACCTAGTGTGTGTTCGTTTTGATCCCTAGATTATAAAGGGTATTGCGAGATTAAACTGTTCTTAATTATACTCGCTAACCGATAGCGACTATTATTTAGATAGAGAGTTGACGCAGGAAATGAGTCTTCGAAGCTTCACTGGGTTGTAGATTCATTTCTTTACTTTATTTCGTTAGGTTTAGCGGGTCAGATTTTTGACCTTTTTTGGCTTTTTAATATAAACGCATTTCTACCTGATTGGTTCAACTAGACTCACCCTTTAAAGCCCCCTTGGATGTTCAGTGTGGTGAGTGCAGTTAATGCTGAAAAGATGTAGCCATTGCTTGTGGTTGCATGTATATTTTCGAGATAAAACTTGTTGGGTTTTTTGGGTTTTAACAAAGACACAGTCGTGTACTAAATAGTATATTACTTGTTACACACACCGTATCTGATATCAAATTTACTTGTATTATTTGTATTTTAAAGAACGGCTATTTGTTATTTGTATTGTTCATCTATTTGTTTCAGTTCCATTCCTTTACTGTAAATGTTCTGTGTTCCAGACAGGAAGTGATTCCTCAGCCCCATGTCTGCTGAGGCGTCAGTTGGCAGTGGTGCTGCTGACTCTGCCCAGTCTACCATTTCCCAGCATGTCTTCCAGAACAGCGGCGAGTTCAGGAATCAGGGTCTGCTGGGGAGTAAATATGTCAAATTAAACGTGGGCGGCTCGCTGCACTACACCACGGTCCAGACATTGAGCAAGGAAGACAGTCTGTTGCGACGAATGTGCAATGGAATAACAGAAGTCACCACCGACTCTGAGGGTGAGTGTGTATGTATGTCTCCTGGTGAAGTTATATTTGTGTTAATGGACAAACTGTGAGGGACCAAAGATTAGGGAACATCCCAAAAATCATTTCCCTTTGGCGCAGGTTGGATCATTCTTGATCGGAGTGGCCGATACTTTGACCTTGTTTTGAACTTCCTCCGAGATGGCTCAGTACCTCTTCCAGAGGACCGCAGGGAACTGGATGAGGTTCTGAAAGAGGCCCAGTATTATCAGGTCCAAGGACTGATCCAACATTGCCTTGGTGCAATGCAGGTACATTAATTTAATATCTAGGGCTCCTGTCACTTTATTCAGTAATTAATAATTGCATATACTTGAATGCAGTACTCGTTGGTTGTGTTAAAAATGACATC
Organism: Takifugu flavidus; assembly: GCF_003711565.1. Taxonomy (NCBI): domain Eukaryota; kingdom Metazoa; phylum Chordata; class Actinopteri; order Tetraodontiformes; family Tetraodontidae; genus Takifugu; species Takifugu flavidus. The sequence goes on along the minus strand of NC_079537.1, from coordinate 5,606,535 downwards.
ATTCTGAACAGCTAATGTTGCTCTGTTGTCTGTAGATAGATTCAGTTTGCTATCACTGTAAATTTCATACAGTTTTACATGGGACACATTAGTTATGGCATATACTGTCATTCTTTATGTGTACCATCAGAAACAAAAGGATGTCTTGGAAACCGTGTGTCGCATCCCCATGATCACTTCAGCCAAAGAAGAACAGCGGATGATTGCCACCTGTAGAAAGGTTGCTTGCAAATTCCATTTAATCTCACCCTTCTCATGACTTATTTTTTCTGTTAGTGAAATTTACCTTCGGTTATTTCTGAAAGTGACTTTACTGTTTACATTTGTCTTTCTCTCGATACAGCCAGTAGTAAAATTGCAGAACAACAGAGGAAACAACAAATACTCCTACACCAGGTAACAATACTGTGCTCCTTGGCGTCCAGATAATCATTCTTTAAAAACATTTAAATTTATCTGCATGTTTGTTCTGTTTATAGACTCATTCTCTTTGTCTCAAACAGCAACTCTGATGATAACTTGCTGAAGAACATTGAACTCTTTGATAAGCTTGTGTTACGCTTCAATGGCCGCGTCCTGTTTGTCAAAGATGTGCTCGGGGACGAGATCTGCTGTTGGTCTTTCTACGGAGAAGGCCGCAAGATCGCTGAAGTGTGCTGCACATCCATTGTATATGCCACAGAAAAGAAGCAGACCAAAGTAGGTGTGATGTTATGTGATTTTTAAAAAAGCATAAAACAAAGATTTGACATTTAGATGTGCAGTTGTGGTTTACTTTGGGTTTGTTAGCTGTCCTCATTGACAACAAGTAACCACTACCATTAGTTAGATGCTGTTTTACTGTTCATCCAACCCTCCTATACTTAAATAGTTGTTATCAAGGCATTAAAATTTGTAAAGCAGGTTGCAATTTGAAGAGCTAGTCAAATGTGTGACCCGTGCTTCACTTGTACATCTCTTAAAGATCAATAATGATTGATGTATGCATACAAGCATGTGAAACACATCTATAAACTGTGACAAAGGAGTTCACATGGGTTCGTTTAGACACGTAGCCAGGCCTTTGTATGCCTCAGTAATGTGGCGCAATAAATGCATTAGGTTATAATCTTTATGTGCAACTAATTTCAGAAAGCTGTAGATGATGCTTAAACAAAGGAAGGAACCACATTGTATTTCCTGTCGGGTAGAATACAGCCACATGCTGCTAAAAGAGTCCTAAAGTGTAAACTGGTTTCAAGATTTGTGTGAGCAGGTGGTCTTTGATCAGCACTTATCAGCTTCATCGTCATCTTTTCGCCATGAATAACACCATTATGTTTTTTGTGAAACTCAAAGCTTTTCCTTTTTACATTTTTATATTAGGTCGAGTTTCCTGAAGCTCGGATCTTTGAAGAAACTCTTAATATCCTAATTTATGAGAACAGCAGGGGATCAGGACCGGGAGGCCTACACCTACTGGATTCCAGGGGTGCAGGCTCCTCTCTGGGAGCCGGCCACTCAGAAGAGGAGGGCGCTGTGGGAGGCGACAGGAGGGTGAGGCGGATCCACGTAAGGAGGCACATAATGCATGACGAAAGAGGACACGGTCAGCAGACGGTGTACAAAGACTAGCAATGTGACGTAACAAGGGACGGGGAGTGACTTGTTTTAATGATCGCAGAATGTGAGGGGCATTGCTGATCACAGTAATAGCCTGCTGGTGATTAGATGGGTGTATGTCACTGCACTAATGAGCTGGGGTGATTTGTAAATAAAAAGTGTATGGCGTTGGAGAGGCTTCTGTTTACAAGAAAATGGTGTACATTCTTTAAATAGGAAGGTACGTAATGTGAAACTGGCATAATGATTAATTTGCAAATGCTTGAGAATCTGCTGACTCGGCGTTAAAAACTCGGCCATTCTTTTCATAAGATGTTGCACTGGGAGTCATCCTGTGTGTTTGACTTGGTGTTTTTTCAGGTTGTGAAATATCTGCTGCCTTTGTCATCTCCACAGTGACATGTTTAGTTTAGATAAGTGTTAACACTGGAATGAAAATGATACGCCATTTTTTAGTTGATCTAGATTGTTGAGCAGCTCCATTTTTTTCTTTGGTTAAATTATTACTGCTGTTGCTTACAGATGTTTTTTTTTTATTATCATTGATTAATATTTATTGATACAAACCTAATTTATTGGTGGGATTTTAACAGATCTTTGTATGAATTAGTGCTCATGTGAGTTCAATTTTTTTTTGTACTACTGTGATGCACTCATTAGTACAGTTTGGATGTTGAATTTAATTACCGTACTTAACATCGATCTTACATTTCAGTTTTTCAGTGTTTCAGGAGGTACCAATGAATTTGAATCGTACTCTGAGCCATGATTGTTCACGTCATCGTACCCAGTGGTATTTGCACAAATTGATTGGCAGTCCTTTAAAGGCAATTAATGCTGGGTGGAAATTTTCCTCAGGGAGAGGATGCACATTGTCTTTCTAATATTCACCAATATTTCCTTCTGTATTAAAATTGTTGGATGAGAGCAATATGTATCTCAGACCATTTGTAAGATCAACTTGGAATATTGAAATATGCACTAATATAACTTGCGTCCAATGATGGTCATGGGAATGTTCTGAATAAATTGTGAAAACCAACCTAGTCTTATTTTTTCCCCCTAAAATATTAAAAACATCCTTAAACACAATGGTCTAAAAAATATGTCATAGTAAATGTATAAACTCGCTTTGATTCACACTGTGGAAGTGTATTTATGCTTTTTTTCCCCCAAGTTATCCAAGTGGGGGGGTTTTAAATTATTTTTACTAAATACAGACGATGGCGCATTAAGCGGAAGCGCGTGTTGCCGGTGTCTGACGTCACTTCCGGCGAGGTTCACCCACGCCAAAACAAACCATCAGGTTGCAGTTATCTGCAGCTTTCTGATGTTTCCAATGCAGCTGATCTGTTGTTATAGAATCACCTAGCTAGCATCCATTTGCAACATTTATGATGCCTAATGGATCAATATGAAACTCAGTGAGATTAAGTTGCTGTGACAGGATGCCACCTTTTCAACTTTAGAGTGACCAGCAGTCTGCTGATAAAGAAGAATTCTACACTTGCACTGGCATTAAAGTAAACAGAAAAACACACGTGTAGTGGCATGAAGACATGGTTTTGTATGTTCAATATGAAAGAACTCAACTGTCTTTAGAGCCCTGACTTTGGCACCAGTGAGATGAACTGGTGTGGCGATGATTGTTAAACGGGTCCCGTTATTCAACATCATACCTTGGAAACAAAATTTTGGATTTGAAAACAGAAGCACATTTTTTCCAGGAATTCTGTTGCCAGCATGAAAGTGTGACCGATTGATGAAAAACATGTAAAAATTCTTTTAGTGCGAGTGGTTTTTGTGTGTGTTTAAAAACAGTGCATCCATATACCGTTTATTTACTAACCGATTTTCAGTGAAGATATTAATAATATCCACTTTTAATATTGTGGGTTTTTTTTGTCTTAGTCACATCATTTATTAATAATAATAATTACAATGTGTGTTTTGATGCAGGCAAACCATCGGTAGAGAAATGTAAGAAAATCAGAAAGGAGAGAGAGGCAGAGGAAGAACTTGCCGAACTCGATCTCGACAACATAATTCCCATAGAAGGTAACATTTTATTTGGTAGATAAATGGAATGAGGGATCACAAACATATTCATATAATCACATAATTAGTGTTTGAGATTACTTTGACTTGTGCTGAAGTCTAGAGTTCATTAATGATAATTATGCCTGCATCAACGGTGAACGCGCTCATAACCATACTTGTCTCAGGTCGACCTACTCGCAGACGAGCAAAGGCATCTCAGAAGCAACAGGAACCTTGAACCTCTACATACAAATGTATCCTCTCCCCCGCCTTATGATGAGGAAATGGATCGCCCTGTTAGACACTCTCTGATAATACTGACAGCAACTGAGTCCATCTTGTGAAAGCTTTGAGGCAACTTGGACATTAATTATATTGGACATTAATTAGTTATATTTGAATGTTGGACTCTACAGGTTTACAATGATAATTCAGTAGAAATAATTACATACGTACACTGTTATGAGCGTGTTTTATTTCATACGCACTGTGTTCTAGTTTAATTTTTACTCCACAAATGATTGACTGATGTTAGTAGCCAAATGAGTGCTTTCTGTAAAAGACAAAGTAAGTAGTTTTTAAGTAAGCTATGAACAAAAAAATTAAATTACAATTTGATGGTTAATCGACGTAGTCTGCGGAACTAATGTAGCGAAGCAGCGAATATCCGGAATGTTTTGCAGACGGACAGGTTCAGCAGTATGACTTGTCCGCCGTCACTGAAATGCAGATCAACCTCCGGTCAACTTGGGGTTTTTGTCAAGGACTCAGAATTAATGTATTTTGTTTTTAAATTCTGTCCTATCATCATGAGCGTTTTATTTTTCTTTAATAGTCGGACTGTGGCAACGTCTGGACACGTAATAACTGCATGTCTGTGACCCTCGGCGAGGTATCAACGTACCAAAATATGATTCACACATATTATACGACAAAAAAAAATCTGCTGTTATTAATGTGTCATTAAATGTCACTGGATATAGCTATTAACATATTCGCTATACTATCTTAAAAAATGTATACACATTAGTCCTGCAACTCTGTTTACTAATATTGAAAATAGACTGGATTGTTACGGTGTTTTTTCTTTTTAATTGCTTTTAAATTTAATCAAGATTATAATCAACACAGAAAATGATGTATGAGTGGCCCATCTCTCCAATTTTGGCATTCATTCTCCCCCTTTGACCTTACATAATGTAGTTTGACACCCAAATACACGAACCAATGGATGATGACACATCAGAACAGGCCTTTGCTGAGCTCCAGAGCAGAAACCTTGGTGGTTGGGGTCTTGCCCAGATAGGTTTTGGTACTGGGCTTGCAATATATGCAATGTGGGTGGGAATCCTACAGCCTGGCTTCAGAAAAGTCCCACTGAAACTGCAGGTATGCAGCTCTAAGTGTCAAACCCAAATCCTTCTAAAGTGTTAGAGAATTTTTTATTTATTTTTTTGCTTTTTTTTTGCAGGTCCCATACATTCCTGCCAGCAAAGCTCAAGTAGATAATGTGATGACACTGCTGAAAGGCCGAAATGGAGGTCTTGTGGATCTGGGCTCTGGCGATGGCCGTATTGTGAGTATAAACAGGATATTTGGGGGGAAAAAAGACTGTTCTTGCAGCTGTTCAAGTTCTTCACTGCAGTTATTTTAACCCAAAAGGTGCTGGAAGCCAGTCGGCGGGGCTTCTCTCCAGCTGTTGGCTACGAGCTCAACCCCTGGCTGATCTGCTTGTCCCGTTTTCATGCATGGAGAGCAGACCGTCATGAGAAAGTCTCGTTCCGACGGGAAGATCTCTGGAAGGTTTGATTTTGGCTTGATGTCCAAGAGGCCAGAGCTGCAGTTACTAATGTCTTGGTCTCAGTCAGACAATAAAACTTTACATTTATTTTATTAAATGTTTTCAGTTTATACATCCAGTGTATTGCTGTTTTTACAGGTCGACTTGACAGAATGCAAGAATATAACTGTGTTTCTCGCTCCCAGCGTGGTGAGACCTACTTATTCTTATAGTTTTTTATTTTCTTAGTTACTGGTAGTCACAGAGTGTTTGTTAGTCAGCGTTTTTAGCTGAATGGGACAGAATCTGAATCAGCTATTGATTCTCTTGTGTGTCTAGCTGTCTTTACTGCAGCAAAAGTTGCAGGATGAACTCCCCGATGACGCCTTGGTCGTAGCCGGCCGTTTCCCCTTCCCTGACTGGGCACCCTGCAGGGTGGAGGGATGTGGTGTGGACAGAGCCTGGGCATACAACATGCAGGCGCAGAGGCGACGCACCCTGGGGGGAAAGGGCAACCTCGCCACAGCAGAAGAGAAGAGTGGGCCATCTGTTTGAAGCGTAAGAAACGTATCCAGTCTTGGATAAACGCTGCTTATGAACTCGGTGCTTAAAAGACATAAATTAACGGAAATACTGAGAAAGTTTGATGTGACCAGGTGTGCTTCATGAGGGTCTCTATAATCACGCAGACACTTTTAATTAATTATAGCTGAAGTTCATTCATTTTAATCTATTGTCAATTCACTTATTTTACGATTTTGCCACTTTTATTAGCCGTATCTATCCTTCTGTGGCAGTGTTGGGCATCTTCACACACCTCTGCAGTCAGGAATGACAAATGTTTGCATTTTATCAAACAGCTTCTTGTTTTGTTAGAAGTGGACATAACAAAAGCAGTCCATGGTAATGTGGAAAAATGTGTTGAGCAATAACTTCCTCTGCGTGTTTTATGTAATATTTAAGTGCACCTGCAATATTTAAATGTATATCTAATGTACATTGCCGATTTATTGATGGCTGTAATAAAGTTGGTGTTTCATACATCCCTCTGCCATGTGTAATAATTTTGATTGCATAACAAAAAAAGGTTCACAAGGCTATTGTGGTTGCTCTTTTCGGGTGCTTGACAAACCGGGCACGATGCTTTTACTGCTGTAACCGACTTGACTCAAGCGGTTTGGGCCGGTTGATGTTTGCTGCTAAAGAGGAAGTTGCGAAGCAAATCCTGCAACTAGCGAGCTAGCTGTATGTCAGAGCCGCCCTAAACGATGAAAAGGGGAATAACAGCAACAGACGCGTATGGTATTATGTGCTTAGTGTCGTCCTTTTGTTTTGCATAATTGAGCTAGGTGTGCATAGTCACCAGCGTTGAAACTGCAAACGGTAAATGCATGTTGTGACTAGCAGTCACAGAAGCATGTCAGTGGTTGACAGCTAAACTAGCTAACGAAAAATAATACCTTCATCCTTCTAGAAACGCTAACGAGTTAGCCATCCGCTAGCTACTAGGTAGCACACCCCCTAAAAAAACCGCTTAGCGTAATAACAAAACTAAAATTGAAATTTTGTCCTGTGCGTTGGTGAGTGTAGGACATATCAAAAATAGTTTTTATTTATAGTTTTCGCGGTGATATTTATTCCATGGGAGAATGCAGCTAACATATCAGTTCCAATTAGCGGACTCAATGTTAACGCCGAGTCTATATACTTAGTAAGCGGAAACGCGTTTTTAACCAAGAAGGGCGATATCGTTTCGGCTTTAGGCGTTGTTGTTGCCGACAAATTCAACGTCGTCAGCCTCTGATAGGTATTCGTGTGAAGGGTATCGACCCCAGCAGGCGAGCTGACCATGATGAGCCACCCCTGCGTTAGCCAGCAACATCTTAGCTAACCTCAGAATTGTCTAGCTCGGCAGCTAATGTTGGCTTGTTATTGCACATAAACCAAGACTGAGTGACTTGAGGAAGACGCCTGGGCCAATTAAACATGGTGAGTACTGTTTAATTGTGTTTATTTACCCATTTTTAGGATCGATCTGTCTTAATTACCTCCGCCGTTCTGGGTTTATACGCATGGGATTCTGATCATTCGAATCGTGCGATCTGCCTGAGATCAGTCATTAAAGCTGTCCACTCTGTGTGCACGAGTGCCTCGTATACCAGTAAACTCATGTCACGGGATGGCAGTGGCCAGGTATTCCCCAGGTCTTTGGGCCATTTCGCACGATAAGTCGCCCATTTTGCCGAGCCGAATATTTGCTCTGAGTTGCGTCTCGTCTCAGCAAGTTGCGGCTCATTTCAGGAATTCAGACCCGCCTGGCGCAGGAGCTCCTCTATAAAACCTAATGTCCTGCTCCTAAATTGAGAACTGCGGCCTGACCGTTGATGCAGCGGGTTTGTTTTTAGCACAGCATGTGGAAAACTCTCCAAGATGATGCATAAGAAGGGCCGCATGTCTTCAACTGACTGGGCTCGTCCACGTCTTGAAATGAATAAATGTGCGTTTTGGGGGGGGTTTCTTGATTGAACCAGCCTGAATGTGATTGTCTTTGCCCATTAGGCATCAGAGGAGGCATCTCTGCGTGCTCTGGAGAGCCTGATGACAGAGTTCTTCCACAGCTGCACCACGAACGAGAGAAAGAGAGAAATAGGTAAATGCGTCACTTCCTCAACCACTATTTTACAGCCCGGGTCTGTGTGTTTTTGCCGTCTCAAACCAGCTTCAGGTTGGGTTATTAATTTACACCCCCCCCCCCCCCCCCCCAGCACATCAGTGTCGCCTGTGACGTTTCAGTTGCATTGATGTTGCTTCCTCATTCGTTAAATTCATTTTATTTCCTCTGCTGATGATTCCGTCTTGCATCTCATGCCCACTTCCTTCTTCCTGCAGAGGAGCTGCTGAACAATTTCGCTCAGCAGAACGGAGCGTGGCGCCACTGCCTCTTCTTCCTCTCCAACACCCGCAATGAGTACGTCATGATGTACAGCCTCACAGTATTTGAAGTAAGTTATGCACGCGGGGGTGCTTATTCAGGGTTCTTCTACGCTTCCACGAACAGAAAATAGACATTCGGAGAAAGTTTGGTTTCAGTGATAGAGGAAGCAAACCAGACGACTTGCTCTGCTTTTGTTTTAGTCCCTCACTGAGTCTGCTCATGAGACAGAAACACAACTTTTTCAAAATGCTTAATTTCTCTCTTTGCTGAGTTTCCTTTAAACGGATTTCAACGCAGACATAAAATAAAGAAACAGCGTGACGTGCACTGATCAGGCATAAACACTGGCAGGTAATTATCTTCTTATTCTGGGATATATTGGGGAACAGATGCACATTTAGTCCTCAGCGATGTTGTTGGAGAAAGGTCAAGTGGCTGGTATTTGTCCAATCTGGTCCAGGACCAGTGGTGAACGGCAGCAGGCTGGTCCAGCCCGGCTTCTGGAGCTCAAACTGCTAAACGTTCCAACTGGTTGTGGTAGAAGAGTCAGGACGGGCGGTGCTGACCCGTGGCCACCCTCAGAAGTGCCACCAATGTGCCCGTGAGCTTTAGGATTGAAGACGGACCGATGGAAGAAGGTGGCCTCGCCTCTTTATCATCCAGTCACATCAGGACCAGCGCTGACCTGGGGAGCACGTGACACCCTGATGCATCATGGGAAGTAACCAAGCCGGGAGAGGCAGCTTGATGCTGTGGGTGGTGTCCTGCTGTCGTGTTGGACGCCTACCTGAGCATTGCTGCCGACCGGGTTCACCCTGTGAAGGAGACAGTTTTCCCTGGTGGCTGTGGCCTCTCAGCAGAATTATGAGATGTTGACTTGGCCTCCAAATTCCCCAGATCTTAATCCAAAGGATCTGTGGGATCTGCTGGACAATCAGGTCCAAACCAGGGTGGTCCCGTCTTGAGATCTGCTGCTCATGTCTTGGCACCAGTTATCCCGGCAGCCCCAACCCATGTACGCTAGCAGCACATTATTAGGCAGGTGATCCGGTCAAGCCTTAGCTGGTTGAGATCAACAATATCGTTTTGGTTTGTGGTTTGTTTTTGCTATTTTTATGGTGTTTTTTTTATTTATTTGAGCTTCTGCGACAGTTTAAAAGTGCAACGTGTTTTTGCATCATTAGCCAGATGGCTCATTAGTCACCTGCATTCACCATTACCACGATTATTAGTGTCCTTCATATGGACACAGCCTTCAGACCTCCGGTTCTTTTACTTCCAGAACCTCGTGAACAAGATGTGGATCGGCGTCGCCTCACAGGACAAGATGGAAATCCGCAGCTGCCTGCCCAAACTCCTGCTGGCCCAGCACAAAACGGTTCCTTATTTCATCCGTAACAAACTCTGCAAGGTCATCGTTGACATCGGCCGCCAGGACTGGCCCATGTTCTACCACGACTTCTTCACTAACACGCTCCAGGTACGTCCCGCTTGTGGTTTCCTCCCCCAGAAAAAGGATTTTCACTATCCTGCCATCTTGGCTGCAGCTCATCAGACCTAATAACAGGAGAATATTAAGTAGAAAAGTAATAAATTTGCACAGGAAATTGTCTCACCACATGCCTCTTACAGCGGCTCCTTTTGCCCTCTAATGATTACGTAACAAGGAAAAACTTAATCGGCGTTCCATCTGTGTCCCTCTGCCAGCTGATCCAGTCTCCAGTTCTGGCTCAGCTGGGGCTGGTGATGCTGAAAACCACGTCGGAGGAGCTGGCGTGTCCCCGAGAAGACCTGAGCGTGGCCAGAAAGGACGAGCTGCGCAAGCTGCTGCTGGAGCAGGTGCCGACGGTGCTCGGACTGTTGACAGGTGAGGCGTTCACCGCCACGTCGGCCGCGTCCTTTATCAAAGATGGCAGACGGGTAACGCCGTCCTTGTGTCGGAGGAGAGTTTTAGGCTCAGACTTGTCTGCAGGTATCCTCGAGACCTACTGGGACAAACACAGCATCATCGCCTCCACCCCTCCCCCCTCGCCAACCTCAGGGGAAAGCGGTGAGTCCGTCGGCACATGCACGTGTAAACCCGGGTTGCCGGCGATGCGCTGAGGGTCACTGATGTTTCTGTCTCCTCCACCTGCCAGTGGAGCTGCTGGGCACTCTGTTCCAGGGCAGCCAGTACTCAAAGCTGCTCTGCCAGCCGATGGCGGCGCTGGACGGCGAAAGTCAGCAACTCTGCTGCCTCGTCCTGGAGTGTTTGGCTCACCTGTTCAGCTGGATCCCTCTGTCCACAAACATCACCCCCACCCTGCTGGCGTCCATCTTCCACTTCGCGCGCTTCGGCTGTGACCTCAGGGCGAAAGAGAAAACGGGCTTGTTCATCTCCAACTCTTCCTCCACCAACGGACAGCTCAACGCCGGCACAGCGCCGCCTGTTTTAAACGGCGGCGGGCAAAACGAGCAGCAGGGCAGGGACGGCAAGGTGGACCGGGCACGGCTCGGCGTCCTCGCCATGACGTGCGTCAACGAGCTCGTGTCAAAGAACTGCGTGCCGATGGATTTCGAGGAGTACCTGCTGCGCATGTTCCAGCAGACCTTCTTCCTCCTGCAGAGGATGACACGAGAGAACAACGCTCACACGGTCAAGAGCCGCCTGCAGGAGCTGGATGAGAAGTACGGGCCCGGCCCCCCTCTAAGACGCCCCCCCCTCACCTTTACCTGTTCTGCTGAAACGTTGCCTGAATCCCACCTTTGTTGGTCTGTCTCTCCACCAGTTACTTGGAGAAATTCACCGATTTCCTGCGCCTGTTTGTCAGTGTTCATTTGAGGCGGATTGAGGCCAGTCCTCAGTTTCCAATTGTAGAGTTTCTCGCCCTGCTCTTTAAGTACACCTTCAACCAGGTAATGTAGCTCACCGTCAATGTTTATTTTCTTAATATAAAGTCCATTACCGCATGCAAACCTTTCCTAACGATGTGCTCATTTTTACCAGCCCACCCATGAAGGCTACTTTGCCTGCTTGGATATCTGGAGTATCTTTTTGGATTTTCTAACAACCAAAATCAAGAGCAGACTTGCTGACAGAGAGAGTGTTCTGAATAGGTACCTTGATTCATCCGCTTTGTAAGACTGTCTGAAATATAAAATGGATGCCCTCTGTGGGATATCCTGGTCCTGAATGGGATGTTTATGGATTTGTGCTTGGACAGGTACAAAGATGCCTTAGTTCTTCTTTTAAGGGAAGTTTTGAATCGCATCCAGTTCAGATACAACCAGGCCCAGTTGGAAGAGTTGGATGATGAAACTCTGGATGACGATGTGAGAACATTTGACACGGTCACAACAGCTGTCGCCACCAAATTCCTAAAACTTCAGTGTAAATTCTTCTTTCTTTTTTTTTGTTTTGCAATGGGGTAACTATAGCAACAGACAGAGTGGCAGCGGTACCTGCGTCAGAGTCTGGAGGTTGTTGCCAAGGTGATGGAGTTGCTTCCCTCCCATGCGTTCTCCACCTTGGTAAGTTGTGGATGTTTCTAAAGTGTGCGTCAGTTTTGTTTTCCTGTTCTCCACTTTGTCAAATCTTCATAATCTGTCTTCTCCCTCAAGTTTCCTGTCCTCCAAGAAAACCTGGATGTTTACATGGGTCTGCAGCAGTTCATCGTCACCACCGGCACAAGTAAATCCCCGTCTTTATAGATTTCTTCTCCAGTTCTTATTATCCATGTAGACTTTGGCGGCGGTGATTAACGCACGTGACGTGCTCTTCACTCAGGTCGGAGGCTCAACATTTCTGCAGAGAATGACTGCCGCCGACTCCACTGCTCTCTCAGGGACCTGAGCTCTCTCCTCCAGGCCGTGGGGCGCTTGTCCGAGCATTTTATCGGGGAGGTCTTTGCCGCACGCTTTAGCGACGCCGTGGCCGTGGTGGAGAGGTCAGTCGCCTAATAAGAATAACAGTTTGGTTTTATTGGTGGTAAAAAGCTCCAGATTCTATGTTTTTATCTAATGTGTGGTGACAGCGGCGTCTGATGAGTCTGTGTTTGTCAGGTTGGTGAAAGTGACGTGTTATGGCTCCCAGACCAACCTTTACGACCTGGAGACCGCCGTGCCTTCTGTGCTCAAGCCAGACCTCATCGATGTGTAAGTAGAAAAGGCTTAGATGGCAGCCCTGAACCGACACCTTGCTGATCACAGAGTGAGGACCGGGTGTGAACGATTAGTATTTACACAAGGTCCTGATTCTACATCCTCCTTTCCTTCCTGTCATCTGTCAGCGGTCGCAAAGCTTGCGTGATTCGGATTTCAACTTGTCGCGTTTGTGTGTTTTTTACAGGCATGCACAGGCACTCGCTGCTCTGCAGGCCTACTGCCACTGGCTGGCCCACTTCTACAGCGAGGTGCACAGTCAGAACCAGAGCCAGTTCATCAGCCTCATCACATCCGCCATCGATGCGAGCAGCCCGCTCATCACAGCTAAGGTAGACCGGCCCGTGTTTCAGGGGGGTGATTTGTTCGGACTCTTTTGTCACTTCGTTTTATCGGTTAACACCTCGATTGATTATTTGCGTCTCCATTTTGGAGTAACTTATCAGGAACTGATCGATACTTAAAAGTAGACTTTTTCAGGACACCTGGCTTGAAATGTGAGTAAGATTTAAGCAAGATTGTGCTTCTAAACCATATTTTGTCGTTTTTATTTAGGTACCAGAGAAGTTGCTGCTGTCCTCATGCCACCTGCTGGTTTCCATCACCTCCACTGTGCGGCCCGTGTTCTTGGTGACTTTAACAGCCGTGCAGAACATTTTCAATCTCATAACAACAGAGGGTCAGAGTCACAGACTTCCCCAAGAGGTAGAGGTTTATATTTCAGGACTAAAATGACATTTAAGAATAGTCCTACAGTCCAATCAGCCTTATCTGATATGTGTGCCGTCTCCTACAGGCTCACAGATTGGTGTGCAGGGCTTTGTCCAACATGTTGCTGCTCCCATGGCCAAACTTGCCAGAGAACGAGCAGCAGTGGCAAACCCGCTCCAGCAGCCACTGCAGCCTGGTGGCAGCACTCACCCGGGAATACCGTCTTCTGAGGGGGACGGTGAACATTCCTCCAAGGCAAACCGATCTCAACAACAGTCAGTAGATTTATTTCCTTGCCCGGTCTGACCATCGTAGCGATGGCCGTCTGCTCTGACCGTTCTCTCTGTTTGCTGCTCCCCGGCAGTGAAAGCAGTCATACAGCAGACCCTGCATGTACTCAGAGACTTGGTCGACAGCATCTCCGGGGAATCCACCAAATCGCGTCAGATTTGTTATCAGAGTCTGCAAGAGTCCGTGCAAGTGTCCCTCAGCATTTTCCCGGTGTTTATTCAGCAGCCAGGTCAGTATCGCTCTCTTGATGTCTAAGAAACAGCCACAGATGTGGCAGAAAAAGATGTCATTCTGTATCGACCAGCTCAGCATTATGGGTTTTAAACTGTGCCTGTGGGGCGACTGATGTTTCTCTCTTCCAGAAGTGACAGATGAGATGTTGGCCTTCTTCCTGACACTCTTTCAGGCTTTGAGAGTCCAGATGGGCGTCGCCTTCACGGGACAGATTATCCATACATTTCTCAGCATGTTCACCAGGTTTGTTTATATGATAATTAATGCTTTTATTAACGGTGTTATTAGTATTTTGGAGTGTAGATGTAGATTTGTCACGATAGCTGATGGACTGTGACTCGTGTGCTGCAGGGAACAGCTGGCAGCCAGTATTTTGCAGGAGGGCAGTGCAGGATGTCGAGTGGTGCAGAAGTTCCTGAAAATCCTGCAGGTGGTGGTTCAAGAGCCGGGCCAAGCCTTCAAGCCTTTCCTGCCCAGCATCCTCTCTCTGTGCATAGAGCAGGTTTACCCGATTGTGGCTGAGGTCAGCTGGTGTTTTACACTCTGGTTTGTTTCTTGTCCAGGCTGGGTTTTATAAATCCTTTATAATCTCGTCTTCAACAGAGATCTTCCCCTGATGTCAAGGCAGAGATGTTTGAGCTATTATACCAAATACTTCATCAAAATTGGAGGTACTTCTTTAAAAATTCAGTCTTAATAACTGTGCAAAGAGGAGCTTCCGAGGATACCATGGAAAATGAAGCCCAGTTCACCGCTGCCATGCAGGTAAGTGGACACAGCTTCTCTGTTCTGTCTTTCGTCCTTTTTCTTCTAATGCTTTTCTTTCTGACCTGTTACACTTTTACAGGCCTTTGGACAGTCTTTCCTACAGCCTGACATCCACATCTTTAAGCAGAACCTTTCCTATTTGGAGTCATTAAACAGCAAACACAAGCTGTACCACAGGGTAAGTCGAACATGAGCTTGAAACCAGTTTTCATGGGAATAATTTTAATTTAAAAAAAAAAAAAAAAAGAAGTGGGTCTGGACTTCAGACAAGAGTAGTTATGGCTTCATTGTCATCCTGTAGAAGCTCTTCAGGACCTCGATGCTCTTCCACTTCATCAATGTGCTGCTCCAGGTGCTCCTCCACAAAAGTCACGACCTCCTACAGGAAGAAATAACCGTGGCCATTTACAATATGGCCTCAGTCGACTTTGATGCCTTCTACTCAGCCTTCATGCCGGAGTTCCTCAACGGCTGCCAGGGCGTGGACACCAACCAACGAGCTGTTCTGGCGCGCAACTTCAAGCTTGAACGGGTAACGTGATTTCTTGAATAAAACCTCACAATGGACAGCTTTATGAGTACATGAAACGGATCCAGAGTGCTTTAACCAGTCTAAAAATGTTTAAAAAATGTTTTAAAACTCTCATTACACTGGATCAGATTTCCAGTCGGATTCATCAGCTGTCAAATGTTCTCTCCCTGCTCCAGGACCTGCCCTCCTTCACTCAAAGCGTGCAGCGGCTGGTGAACGACCTTCGCTACTACAGACTGTGTAACAGTAGTTTGCCCACTGGTACCATTAAGCTATAGCACCATGACTGCTTGAACCAGTCGTAATAACAAAGACTGCCTGTGACGACCACGTCTCTCCACACTCCTCCAGCTCGGCTTCAATCTGCCTATTTCAGTAGTAGGAAGGAATGACATGCACTGTTTTGATTGAATTACAGGAGGTTGAGGATGCTGCTGATATTTTTTTCTTTTGTTTCTACTGTAGAAGGTTGGCTCCTAATTATTTTTTAAAAGTTTCTCGTCCCCGATATGTGTCGCCAGTGATGATATGGCAAAAAACACACAAAAAAAAACTGGTCTGCCGGCAGCTTTTGCCCAGACCTGGAGCAGTCTGAGCCGGGCCTTCTTTCCCACGCCTCTGCACCGAAGCTGAGCTGGGACTGAGCACTTTCAACTCATTTTGAGTTTTTTAAAATGCTTTTATTCATTTTGCCTTTAATGTTGTTTTTTTCTTTTTCTGGATCTCCAACGGAGATGGACAGTCAACTTAAAGTCTTTCATATCATTCCATTCTGACAAAACGGCTTAAAATGTTTTATAATAAAAATTAAAAAAAATCAACCTGGTGTTATTCCATTATTGTCTTTTGTGATTGTTGTATAGATCATTAACAGTAGTTTGCATTCTGTGTTTTTCCCATGAAGTGGATAATATTACTCCAGTTAAGGGGGTTTCTATAGTAAATTAAACAAATATGTTAATGTAATTTATCAATTATAAAGTGTGAACATCCCTTATAGGTATCGAAGATACAGGAGATAATGTTTAAGCATTTATAATGTTTAAATTAGGGAAGCAGCACTGATGTCATCATGCTAAATATAAGTTTTCCTTGAAAAACTTTTTTTACTGCAGCAGTGATTATTTCAGGCCAAAAATACAGTAAAGATATCTTAAAATCGTAAAGGATACGATTTCCGTCCATAATTTGTTTATTTACATTTGTTTATTTAGTCTGCTTTATTCTCTTTAAACAGCTCAACTTGTAACCAGTAGCAGAAGGTAACAACTGCAGGAACGACTGGAAAACGCATGAAACGTGGTGGAGTCAGACTGGGATCACTGGAGTTAACCCAGCTTGACTGACCGCCGGGGTCGGGCGGGGGCGACTCGTGAGTTTTGTTTGTGATCGGCTGCTTCCAGGCAAAGCAGAGTAACAGACAGACTGACAGACTGACTGACAGACTGCGCATCTAAACATGGTCGTGCTGCTGAAACGCTGCTTTTCCCTGGTCTCCCATCAGTTTTGTCCATGGAATCACAGACCACCGGTTGCTGGGTTTCCCACCGTCCTGCGTTACGCGCACAGAGCAGCCGCGTACAGGAACTTCTCCAGTAAGTGACTCTTTGATTTGTTTTGTTTGTTTGTTTTACTTTTGAGTGGTTTGATTTAAACTGTATAAATGTTCAGTGTGGAACCTCGTCAACTTCATGACAATCAAACTAAAACGAGATCCCTGCCTCGGATGCGTGGGGGAAATATTAGAATTACTCCTCCAGGAGATATTTCGGCATAAAACTTCTCAACCATGACCGGGTCCATCGCGTTCAAATATTTGTTCCCCAAACCCGCGGGGGTCATGAACTGGAAATGGGTTAGAGGGCCAGGTGACAGTGCTCACAGTCATTGACCCGCGGTGTGCGTAACGGGGTCCGAACCTGCATCGTGCGTAACTGAGACGTACTGGCGCAGCCGTGTGCGCGCAGCCTAATTGAAGACGTGCGTTCATTCATTGGGTCCTGCAGACATTCTGTGTGTGTGTGTGTGTGTGTGCGTGTGTGCGTGTGTGTGTGTGTGTGTGTGTGTTTACAGTACACAATGACGCGTGTGAGTTTATTTACTCACGAACTGCTGCTCCAGTGCATGTTCACAGTTTCAAACTTGTGTTTTATTTGTGTTAATGTTCAATTTTAAAGCCAGATCGTCTAAAACATATTTAACCTACAACTAGATTGATTAAATGACTAATTTCCGCGGACATCATCAGGAAAAAGAAAATGTATAGGTTCAAAAACGCAGCGGAGCCGACGAGTCCTATGTAAAAATAAAGACAAATACAACATGTACCACATTGTCTTTGTCGGCATTTCTTTTTACATAGGCAGTACATATTTTTATTTCCGTATGACATCATGTGTCCGGGTCCCATGCAGGTCATCCGCCGGAAAAGGAGCGGACTCTGATTGTGGTGAAGCCCGACGGCGTTCAGCGGCGCCTTGTTGGGCGGATTGTTCAGAGGTTTGAGCAGCGTGGCTTCAAGCTGGTCGGCCTGAAGCTTCTGCAGGTATGAAGACAAAATCAAACTTTTTAATCCCCCCTAAAGTCCTCTGACAGCCTCTGTGATGAAGGTGTCCGAGGATCTGCTGGCTCAGCACTACCAGCAGCTGAGGTCGAAGCCATTCTATCCAGACCTGGTGCAGTACATGACCTCGGGGCCCGTGGTTGTCATGGTGAGTGGCTCTCTTGTTCCGATGCTCCCTTCGTTCTGCTTCTTTCAAGGTACTTTCCTTCTGGTTATGCTGACACAGGCCTGCTCAGCTGACCCTAAATGTAATATTCTCATATTAACCTATTGTTATTATTGATAATGTGTCACTATCGGTATTTTCACTTTTACGCACAGATTCTGAGCACGAAAAATTAAACATATCAATGCTGTTTTCATATTATACGATCCTTATGCTTTATTTTATCTTATATAAAAAATAAATGTCTTAAATAGGCGTGGGAGGGGCATCAAGTGATCCAGTCATCGCGGAAGATGGTTGGACATACGAACCCTGCAGAAGCTCAGGCGGGCACGGTTAGAGGAGATTTCAGCCTTCATGTCAGCAGGTGATGCCGGGTGTTGTTATCTGTGCATGTGTCACGCGTTTCTGGATTATATGTGAACATTTTCTGACGAGGTTGTCGTTAATCACGTGACACTCGGTCGCAGGAACGTGGTTCATGCCAGCGATTCACCAGAGGGGGCGCTGCGGGAGCTACAGCTGTGGTTCCAGGGACAGGAGCTCCTGAACTGGGACTGCGTCGACCAGTTCATCACTTGTGAAGATATTGGGAAGTAAAAGCTAAAGGCGAACCATCTCCTGCTGCTCAGGACGGACGGATGGACAGACAGACCGACCGACCGGCCCCTGCCTTTCACTCTGTGCAAAAATTAAAGGATAATACCTCAGGAAATGATCTTAAACACTCACAGAAGCAACTGTGAAGATATTCCGCCTCAAGTATACAAATTAAACTTATATTTAATCACTCCTTAATTTCTCAGGCATGATATAAGAAAATTTATCTTTTATCTAAATCGTCATGGCTGTAGTCTTGGAAATAGAGATTTAATAACATATTCTACCATTGTATGAAGAAATTAAGTTTGAAATAAGCTAATTTCATAGGTGCTATCCTCATTTATGCTGAAATGACTGAATCTAACATTTCAACCATGTGAAATTACTACTTTACAGAGAGCAGACCTTTAATACAACTGATCAGTTTTTACACAATAATGGACCTCTGCAGAAGTTGTGGAACCTGCTGCTGTCATCATTCACATGCCTTCAAGCTTCTGGTGCTGATGAGCTTTGGAAACATTTCAGAATTCATGTGTGTCACTAAGAACATGCTTTGATGTGGGGGGGGTTTTCCCCCCCTATAAATCACCATTTTTAAATGTTGAACCCTGCTCATTATAATCCTCTGGTTCAGTAAGGCATAAAACAGCAGCGCAGCAGTATTTTTCTACATTACATTAATAAAAGCACAAGAAACAGCAATCTAGAGAGGTTGGTAAAGTTCTTTCATTTGCATTTGGTCTCAAATAGCATCTGGTCTGTAATGCCCTCATGCCAATGAAAAGGGAAAAAAAAATTTGTTACAAGACGATCTAAATCTGTTGCACTTTGAAGCCTCTTAGAGTTTAACCATATGTACAAATGTAATAATGTAGTGAAACTGTAGTGACTGAGCATTACCTTTACCAAATGCTTCTATGCAGCAGACATCTTTAGCTCAAACATAACACTCGCAAGTGTAAAACTGTTCCTTCCATCTGCAGCATCACCCTGGCTGCACATCTGAGCGCACAGCTGTGCACAGCTGCCTTTACCGACTGTCAGTGTTTCTTCTCCGTTAGCAGATGTTCAAATTGTTCCTTCACACGTCAGTCTTCTCCGATTCCAGGTCGATCTTTAACTTTTGCCTCTCCATCGCCTTCTCCAGTTCCGTAACTTTGTGCACATCCTGTCAGGGTCACAAGGTCAGATATCGTCCATTATCCCCCCCCCTTCCTTTTTTTGTCATCATTAAGCACAGAATAAAAGAAAACAATGGAGGACAAACCAACCTGAAGAAGAGCCTTCTGCACCATAATCTGACTGTAAACTCGTGCACCTTCCTCTGGAGAAACCGTGCGCAGCTCGCCTTTGTTCAGGGAAAACAGCTGTGCCCCATTTAAAATGCCCAAACACTGAACCGTCCTGATGGAGGAGCAAAGGTAGAGGTTAGAGAGTTTCCATTTTCAAACGGCCACCAGCATCACGTCTGAAGAGTTCAGCCGATCGAACCAAGTCTCATCTCATCACCGACAAGTGATCTTCTCAGTTTAATCTTCCAGTTAAGCTGAATTTATAGTTATGTGACAATAAATCAATGTTAGCCTGGAGGGTATTTGTCCATCTGACACCATTGTTGTTCTATGGCTTTTATTTTGAAAGGTGCAATGTCCATAGCACTGAATCAGTACTCTCCTTTTATTCTAGCACCTTCTGTGAATTTTGGTGTAATTGATTAGTGTCAAGTGTCATGATTCCCCCACCCAAGAGACATCAAACTCACACCAACTATGAAACTGTGCGTCAAAGTGAAACGACAGGTTTTTCTTAAGCAATATGTTGCTGGTGGTGCATACTCAACTGCTGACTGAAGCCCTTGGCCAAGAGCCACGCCTGCACCTCAGCAGGGGGTGATTGGAAGTTCAGAGGAGCGGATGTGTCCGGCGTGCGCGGGGGCGTCCGGCGGGAAGAGCCTCTCTTCTTAGATAGCCGCTCCAGCAGCTCATCGTTCATTATCAGGACTGGGAGAGCACAAAATTAGGCTCACAGTCGGTGTCACATTTCTCCGTGTCACATAGTTCACTGTGTGGTTTTATTGTTGTTGTTGCTGTCTGGTAATTAAGAAAACAACTTGACTAAAGCAGGCAAGTCATGCGCTCTCAATTCCTGCCAGAACTCTGCTCCATTATTTTAGAGACCTTTCAAGGAATTCCCTGGAAATTCCTGAAATTCCTGAAATTGAAATTAGAATAGTCCTGCCAAACGTATGGACTGGCTTCCCCACGTCATTTTGAGTCCATGCTCTCCTAATGTTTGCACTAGAGGCAAATGATTTTTTTTAAAAAGGTGATCCTAGAGACCTTTTTTTATATGCGAGTTAGAGAAAGAAATACAGCAAATCTCTTCTTGAGGAGTTTAAATAAGAAGAAAATTGCTCCATTTCCTCTGGTTTCATTGATTACAGCCGAGTGTCATCAGCATTGAGATGAAACTTTAGTCCATGCTGCCTGATAATATTTGCACAAAAGTGGGAGCTGATAAATGAGAGTTAGCATGTTCTCCCAGTACCAACATGGGCTCTCTCTGGGTACTCCAGAGCAAAAAAATGGCTTCTGTCTGCACACAAAGATTGTTGCCACAACTGTTGCATATATGACATACAGAAAACAGCAAAACTGATGAGATATTCTGAATTACAGAGCTGTAGAGGACGTGTTACCTCGGTCACCATCTTCTCCCTGCAGCGTGGATGACAGAACCATGCTCTGTGGTCTCACTGGGCTGATAGGAGGAGAGCTGGTCCCAATGGGGCTGGATGCAGCATATGAGAAAAACCTTGCACGGGGGGGATTGGAGGTTTTCTGTTGGTAAGAGAGACGCGGCGGCGTGAGTCAAAATCCAGAGTGCATGCAGGGTCTGCACGCCGTCAGGCCTGTTGGTACCTCTCTGTAAACCACTGAGCTTTCCGCGGTGTTCAGAGCAGACAGAGGCTCCAGGATGTTAGAGGGGACACATCCTATCTCTTCGAAGCGATTCCGACATTTAGACCATCGGTCCGAGGACTCGAGCACCTGAAGGGGAGAGGAGGTGGGAATCACGTTTGTAGCTGCAGTGTGTCTGCTCGGAAGGACGGATCACTTCGTCTGCACCTCTAAAGTTTCTCCTTGCAGGACAGAGAGCTCAGTGTGGTTTCGAGCCAGGAAGTCGTAACTGCATCGGTAGAGTCTGTCGCCTTCAGGCAGAACGCTGGTACCTCTGAAACACAAGCAGACGGCCAAGCAGCTGCAGCCTTTCAGGCAAATAACTGCTGAGCTCAGGACATGTCTTTTACAGTAGGCAAAGAATATTTTCTAGGTGATATCATGAGCTAGATGAGCTAAGGACTGCAGGAGTCGTGGTAAGGTTGTCAAGATTTGGTTATCCTTGCACTGCGCACAACTGTCTCTTTTTATTGAATCTTGCCTTAAACAGCAAGGATTTGACATTTCAAATGTTCACATACATATATTTGGAAGGTGTGACTCTTGTCATGAACAGCGAGTTGGTATAGGGGGTGAAAATGTAACATTCTCAGTTTACACTTACACTCCGTCAGTTCTATAACCACGATCCTCCATTTGCATATTCTGTGACGTCCTCCTTTGCTTGAGGGCGTCCTGTTTATGCTGTGACTCAATGGGATCCTCCCGAGGCCGCCCAGTCGAGTCGTGAGTCCGAGGCTGCCAACCGTCCAGGAAGGCAGGAGAATACGGAGGAACAGCCACGCTGAGCTGCGAGCTGACAAAAGGACGAGCAGGTTTCCTTTAAGATCAACAGGAAGCCATCTCGGCAAATGCATCAACACGTCAACACACAGACCAGGGCAAAGTCCAGTTGGGCCCCAATGATTTCCACAGATCCTTTTCCCCGTTGGTCAAATGCTCCTGAAGCAGTGAAATGGCCCCCGTGGTCATAGCTGGACTGACCACTGACGCGCCCAACGCTGGCCCCCCAGTGGTCTTCACCATCTGTGAGAGACAGACGCTACAGTTGGTGTCTCAGGCCAGAGGGAGGAGAAATGAAAGGCAACAACCAAAGGGACCCACCAGGTCAAGAGGCACAAAGACGGGATGCAGGAGTTGTGGCGCGTCAGGCTGCGTGATGTAAGGCTGCAGACGGGCCTAAAGAAACGGGCAAATGAGACCCACCTCGGGGGCTTTTTATCGAAATGGACCCGCGAACCTCAGGTTCAACTCACCAGAAGGCAAAGAGAGTACTTGATTTTCTGAAAAATGTCCAAGAATTCCTCCTCTGGTGGAGGAGAAGCTTTCATGGCCAAAGAGTTATCTGCACATCAAAGAGAAGAGTCACATAACTGCCACCCTCAATATGCTTTAAATCCGTACTAGTTCTGTACATTTTCACTTTTTGGCTCCTTTAATCTACCAGATTTACAGCAAATTCTAACTTTGTCTGTCCCCAATTTCCCCAGTCTATCCAGTCTTTAGAAGTGGACTGCTTGTTCCAGCACGTTCCTGCAAACAAAACCGGGGTGACTAACTGTCTGCTGTTAATTGTAGATAGGTTCATTTGTTTCCCACGTGCACTAGATCACATCTATGCCAGCCAACACTGGGCGTGAAACATGGAAACACCCAACGCAGCACTGCAAACGCACAAAAACAGCCGCATCAGCTGACTTTACCTCAGGTGATGTTTAACCCCTGAAGGATCCTCCAAAAAAATCTTTTTTAATATTGTGTTCGGGTTTCTCGGTCCAGGCAAATGTGGTGCAGCTCTCACCGCTCGGCTCCTCCTTCTTGTTGCTCTTTTTGCTTCTCTTCTTCGTCCTTTGACTGAGAACACGCTGGGCCTCGGCCGCCTGCTGCAGGCGCGCCATGAAGCGCTCCACGTCATCGAAGCAGTGGTTCATGATTTCCTGAGGAGGGTGAAGCAAACATAAATATGTGGGTTTCCACATTTATCTTTATGCTATCTATCTATCTATCTATCTATCTATCTATCTATCTATCTATCTATCTATCTATCTATCTATCTATCTATCTATCTATCTATCTATCTTGAATTAGCATTTATTTACTGATTTCCTGAGCCCGTGAGTCAGTTATAATCCCTGCGTCAACATTTGGACTCCTGAAATATTGGACTCCTGACCCTACTGAGGCTTTGAGTGCCAACTTACCACCTCCTCATTGATGCCTTTACCTTATGTTTAATTGATTAAAAATGAAATTAACATGGAGTTACATACCACTTCCCTCTCTGCACCTTCTTTGGATAACTGGTTTTCCCCAAAACTGGATCCGTTCTCTGAGCAGAGGAAGGACACAGAGTAAAAGCAGCACAAGCAGAGCAGCTTGCTGACAGTATCTCCACGTGAAAACTACGTGACAACAGCAGATTAATGGCTATACCTCTGGGTGAACTGGGGAGGCCACCGGGAGGACGTTGCTTCGATTTAATTATCATGACTTGGACGCCTGAAGGTTTTCGGGCCACCGGTGGAGGAAAATCAGACATCTGTTGCGTGGAAATGGCAGAATCAAGTATCAGTACAAAGGTGATCCATCAGGGTGAGAGAAGAGGCAGAAAAAGAAACAAGAGGAACACTGAAAGCTGGAAAGAGTAATGATCCCTCTGGAATTAAAGAAGCCCCCACACTCGCGTGTTGAGACACATCTTTGTTTTAACTGTCATGCCAAATCAGTCAGAAGCTGCAACATGAGTGAACCATTATCTAGTAAGCTCATCCCGGACTGAGATGCCCCCTCCCCAAACATAAGAATGAATGGGACCTTCGAGCAGTCGCATTCCACAGGCTGTTTGTCAGAATGTTGAATATTCGCTCGTGTCGCAGCAGCAAACGCGACAGGGAAAACCACCGGCTGCGTGCACAGGCGGCAGATATAACGCCAGCTCCCGCAGCTCGCTCACACACGCACGTCCTGGTCGCCGTATTTCCTCAGCAGAAGGTCAGAAACAGGAGACGACAGAGTGCTGACAAATGAGCGAAAGTTTGAGAATATTCCGATATATCAGGACGGGTTTGTCTCCAAAGCTGTTTACACAGGGCAGCTGCCGGTGACAGCTCACACACACACGCGCAAACATACATCCATAACAGCCAACACACACTAACACACACTTCGAGCTGCATAAATCACCCTACCTTCGCTTTGTGTGTTCAGATCCTCGCACTGAGGCGTGTGTGCGTGCGCTGAGCTTAGCTGTTTGCAGCAAGACGTCCCACCTTCTTTAGATATGCGGGAACAAGAAAAACGAGTCGCGCTTTCTTTTCCTAGTTAATCTGACGCGATACTCGCGCGCGCGCGCACGCACGCCGCTTTTTTGCAGCTCTCTGTGAAGGGCTTTTGTATCAAAGAGGGATTTTTTTGGGCCCCAGAGAGGGGGGAGTTACAGATTTAACACGGTTCCGTGCACACACGCATTAACAGACGGACACGCACACGTGCGACCAGAGGGCACTTCCATAACCCTGACCTGAACGCCCCTCGTGGCTTTTTTATTTCAGACCGCAGAGTTACGATCTGTTGAATGTAGCACCCCCCCAAAAACCTTTTCATTCCCCTCTGAAGGCGCGCGCCTCTCCTTCCCAATGGCAGGTATTTCTATCAAGCGCCTGTGGCGTGTGCCACCAAATTCCATTGAGAAATGTCACCCGGTCTGAGCACCCCCTTCCTCCACGTGTTGCCAAAAAACACATTGATTGACGTAAATGTAATTAAGCCTAGACTAAAATACAACACAGACACCCGGCACAAATGCGTTTTCCTTTGGTTGGTTTTGTAATTAGCACGACTGGCTGCAGACTGCATGAACAATGAGAAAAATTATACATTTGCGAACTTGATTGGATCACAGTTGTTTTATCTGTTCGCTCATTAGTCCATAATTAATCCATAAAAGTAAAATAAAATCGAAATTACCACCTGCAGATATAAGCGTCGTGACAGTAGTGATGAATTTAGCCTCTCAATAACAGCTCCATCCCTCAGTAAAGCCTCTGTGCCACACAAGCGTCACTTTCCCCGCATGTCTTCATCACAAGACACACACAACACGGGCTCTATGGACTTTATTCTTCCTGCTGACGTGAATGAATAAATAAAGAGCGTGTTTAGTGACCCAAGTTCTCGGCTGAAGTGGATCTCTGTAAATACCGAACAACTAACGCCGTCACACAATAAGGAAAGGAACAACATTCTAATCCCGAACAATTGTTAATTCTCTGCCCATATTTATTGCTTGATTTTCTCTCTTGTTGCCATGGCCTTTTTAGCTGTTTAGCTGCTTCCAGTCCATCAGAAAACTAAGATGGAACAAAAGTTTAGACTGCTGTCAGGATTTAAATATAGTGGAATATAGTGGAATAAAGTACAAGGTTTATTCCAAACGCTGAGGAAACTGAGTTGTGAGTGAGGAGGGACCTCTCATGGTCAGAGTTTAGATATCACTTGTTTTAAACTGGATTGTTTAGCGTAAAAATATAAACGTTTGGGGGATTTTGAAGGACGATATTGACACAGTTGATGCCGAGGTTTTTTTTTTAATCAAATAATCCGACTGATACCTGGAGACACAGATGCTGGCTTTCTCACAAATGATCTGTTTCACATAATTTCAAAAGAATTAAGAGTATACAAGAATTAATCACTAGATCGCTTAAAAGAGATACAAGATCAATAAAACCATTCCAAGCTTTTTAAAGGAATCAGTGGGGACCTAAATCACGCAGCTTCTTCTTTCTATTAGTGCGTTGCTATTAAAAGAGTGCTTTGTTGTGTTAATCGACTCTTGCGGAATGTGGGATGTGGTTACTGCAGTTAAGAATAGTTCTTTGTGACTATTATTTGTAGCTATATTTACTCCCCAGATATTCTGTGTTATTGCGATGCACTGACTGCTTTGATTGTTAAACTTGGATAAGATGGTTTCTGACCTCCAAAACACATGTTGCGCATTCTGTCTTGTTTCCGCGGTGATACAGAATGTGGCCAAAATTTCTGTTTATTTGTGTGTGTGTGTGTGTGTGTGTGTGTGTGTGTGTGTGTGTGTGTGTGGTGTGTGTGTGTGTGTGTGTGTGTGCGTGCGTGTGTGGTTTGGTGTGGTTTTGACTATGATCATTTAAAGATAAAGTCTATCATGTGTATTTGTGTTATTTTTATGCACACGGAAAGGCCCGAACATCCCTGTAAGATGGTCCCAGCACTCACAGTTGGAATCGAGGTCCAGTGCTCGTTGATCAGGACGTGATCGTGGACAAGCTCTCAATGCTCAACATTTTCTTAAAACGGATTTTGCTGCTGTCTGGCGGAACAAAGAGGGGCTAGGGCGCGAGCCCATGCTTGTCTTGTCTCAGTTTCCATCTTGAACAATAAAAGTTTCGTATTTAGTAACTAAGGTTTTTTTAAGTTTTATAATACCGTGCTTCAGAAGCTGTAATTATTACCGTCCGCCACAAGAGGGAGCGCTGGGGCGGCGGAGTTGCATTTATGATTCGGCATTTAAATAATCTTGATTGTATTACTGTAATCTGGATTATTGCATTGTCTGGCTTGATTTTAACAAGATTTAAAATGACATTGCACTTCAAAATAGCGCCCTGGAACCGATGATAATGAGTTTTTAAAAGAATAACTGAGGAATGATGAGACTCGAATCAAACAGTGCTGAAGTTGGATAGTTGGATACACTATTAATGTAAATTATAGAGTTTTTACACCCAAGATACGGTCAATCTGCGAGCATTAAATCATTAAGGGAGATTTGTTCGAGTGAGTGTGTGCTAAAGGTTTGGTGCCTTGCTCAAGGGCACCGCCGCAGTGCTCTGAAAACGTCCCGACACCTCACCTGGAACCTCTCCAATTTCAGCCCCTCCGCCGGGACTTGCACCAAACCCCCTCTGGCTCCCAGTCTAGGCCCCCACACAGTGAGATGCTGTCCAACCAACAGGCATTATGGATTACTGCAGACCATAAAGCAGCAAAGAGGCCAAGCAACCCCTGCAAATCCGCTCGGCTATTTAGGTGCAGTGTAGCCTGGGCATAACTTTACACCCGGGCCTGTCGGAGAGGCGATTGGAGGGGAGGCGAGGGGAGAGGAGGGGGCTGCACACATGGTCGGAGGTCGCTCGGCCCCCACACCCCTCCCATTGGCTACAGCCGCTCTGACTCCTCTCCCTCTTTGGGCTCCTGGCCAGTTCTTTCAGACTCCTCCAAAAACGTGTCCACGCTGTCGTCGATCGCTGTCTCCCTCTCCAGACCTTTAAGTTTAAAAGTTCGGTCAAACCAAATCAGCGGGTGTTAAAGTTTTGAAACATAAAAAAAGACAAGATAAGAAACGGAAAAGGAAGACAAGCGACGCGTGGAGGCAAAAGAAACTTGTGCCAGGACTTGTGGAAACTTCCTGTGCAGCGAGCATGGTACGTCAACAACGCAACCATCTACGATAATCCAGTTTACTTTTACTCTCTGGTGTTGCTGGCTCGGTTACCGACGTGTTACATGTGTCTCTGGTTCCGTTACTTAAAGAGTCCTGAGCAGCCTTCGGCTCTGTGCTTTGTTGTTGTTAATCTTCCGCAGCTGATTTTTTTAAATATTTTTATGTAACATGACATTTGTTTCCCCACAAAGAAGAAGAAGGGAGGGGGGGGGGGGGGGGGGGGGGTATATATGGATGCATTCATATCCCTGGAGTTGAAGTCAAACAGTCAAAGTTTTTGTCTGCATGTCCACTCTGTTCTGCCCTGATGTCCACTAAATGGTGCACATTGTTTCCATAGATTGTAAATGCATGTGTCCTAATCTGGGTGTCTCTTATCTGGACTTATGGGGCCCTTTTCTGACATGTCAACAACATGGACAAGTGCATGTGTGAAAGAGGGTAAACTGCTCCTGTTCATATTCACTAATACTTTTAATGTCAAGATTTTAACACCAAACCTGGAGATTTTGACTGTGAGAGACATTTGTCTGCAGCCGATGACACACCACAGACTCAATTAGACTCTAGAACAACAAGCGCGTTGAACATAAGGCCGCACGATTTGGTGCGTTTGGTTTTGTTGACTCAGCGTTGAGGTTTGGCGGCCGTGATCCCACAGATAGACCCAGTCTGACCAAAGTATGTCTGCGCGTGTGTAATTATAGAAAGATGCAAGAAAAGCACAGTGGTTTTTCCCTAAAAAACACTCAAAGGGAAACCGATGGCGTATTTAGCAGGTGACTTTATTTTCTCAATGTGGTTCCAAACCCAACGGTGCCCAGAGAGGTGCGTCGCACCATTCAAATTCAGGAAAGAGCCGCGTGTGTTTGGTTTTTATTCTTCCATCCAAATGTGTTTGGAACACATGCGTGATGCACAAGATAAAATCCATTTCTCCGTCCGTGCAGTTGCGACAACTGGTATGTAGCAGGTTCGCGTAATCCAGGCTCACTGGGCTGATTGTTGATGTTGACATGAGAATCCTTTATTTTCTTCCCCTGTTGTTGATTTCAGTCATTTAAATTTAGACAGCGGTACAGCTTGTACTCCTGTTTCTCTGTACGCCGACACACAGGAGCCAATCAACAACATTTACCCTTTAAATAGGAACAATTTAACTCAAAGTGCCCTCATTTGGTTTGTTAGTTTGTTTGAGCTGCATCATCAGAGCCAGCTGGAAGAGGCCAGTACATTCAGGAATGTTCAAGGTGATGACCAAGGTGGTCATGTGTCCTCCGCCTCAGTGGAGCAGCTTTCCAGGAGCTGACGACCCTGAGGGGACAAAAACACCCCGATTTAAATGAATGGTGTCGATGGTGTTTGTCCTTCCTCAATACCAACTATATCCACCAAACCACCCCCCCCCTGCACCACCCACAGTGAGAACCAATGTGATCCGCACACCTCCCCCCTCTGCTTGGCGTCCCACGTGTCACTTCAGACTGCTCCCTCTTCAGCGGGTGTCCAGCTTAGGGTTACCTCTGTGTGTGTGGACACACGCCTCCGTCGCTCTCTCGCCACAAGCGCGTGTCCTGAATGGCACGTGACCCATTTGGCTGTAGGACTTGACCAGCCGTGCGCGCTGTTGGGTAATGCGCTCCTTGTAATTTTCCATTTACGCCGGCTGAAGCCAAAATTGGCTCGGGCCGCTCATACGGCCAGGTCCACGGTGGTCCGCCAGCTTGGCTCATGCTATTTTGGATCGCGTCCACCCAGGTGGAGCGTGTACCTTTTTCAATCTGATCACCGTTGGTAATGAACCTCCGGTAACCATAGTAACCAGTGCGCCATTATCCTTGGCAGCTGGACAGATGTTTAAAAGGAGCTCGGTGTGTTTTGTGTCACCAGAATGAGAAGCCTCCGCTAGACAGCCTTGAGGACAGAGCCTGGCTTGGCGAGGGCTGCTCCCAAACTCAGCTGGCCGCCGCGCACGGCTCCGGTGCGGCCGAGGCGTCCGACGATGACGACCGGCCGGCGTGGGACTCCAAAGTCCAGTACGTGCTGGCACAGGTGGGATTCAGCGTGGGTCTTGGGAACGTGTGGAGATTCCCGTACCTTTGCCACCAAAATGGAGGCGGTGAGCATCGCAGCAGAAAAGGCTGTTTGTAGGCAGGAGCACCTGAACACGTTTCAGTTGGAAACGAGGCGTCATAAATACATTAGGTTTGGAAAAAAGCACCTCGTGTGTTCAAGAATTCCTTCTTTTCCTCCAGGCGCCTTCATGCTGCTCTATGTTTTTCTTTTGCTGATCGTCGGCGTTCCGCTGTTTTTCATGGAGCTGGCGGCTGGACAGAGCATCCGCCAGGGCAGCATCGGCGTTTGGAAGCACATCTCCCCCAACCTGGCAGGGATCGGCTACTCCAGCTGCATCGTGAGGGTTTTGATGGGTTTCAGGGGGGGGTCATTTTCAGGAGTAACATGATTCCACCCCCCAGAACCAACTAAAAACAAGCCGAGAGCTAAAAATGTCATCACATCATCTAGAAACTGAACCATTTACTCATTTTTTTAATACCCCTTCTCTCTCAACACATCTCTCATGTACACTCCGCTCACACACAGCCTTGCCAGGGAGGGTTCGCCAAGACAGAACCACACCATCCTGTCGCCATGTAATGCGAGCGCGTCGGCATAGTGCCGGCAGTTTGTTGCGTAACCCTCCCTGTACAAACCCAACAAAGTAAACAAAGTGGATAAGATCTTTCTGCGAACATACAGCGCAGTTGTGCGCTCCCAAACACTCGTGCCTGTACGTGTTTCTGCTTTTCCCTGCTGATTAACGATGACATCACCGTCCAGCTGCACCACAAATCTCAACGTTCTAATAAATCATTCGTGGGTTCGGCTATTACAAATGTCTCTTCTACCTCGATAATGTCGTGCACCAGACTGAAGCCTTTCTTCTCCTTCAGGTCTGCTTCTACGTGGCTCTTTACTATAATGTCATCATAGCATGGAGCCTGTTCTACATGGGAAATTCTTTTCAGTATCCTCTGCCATGGGAACGCTGCCCAACTGACGTAGCGACCAACGACACAGGTACGGAAACAAGGTTGTGGAACTGGTGTCCTGAGATCTTTGGTCTTAACGCCGTTCAATCGACAGTGAAAGAATGTGCAAGTTCCTCGCCGACGTCCTACTTCTGGTTTCGGAAAGCCCTGGATATCACGAATTCCATCCAGGAGTCCGGCGAGTTCAACCCTGTCATGACGGGATGTCTACTGGCCGCGTGGGCAATTGTGGCCTTGGCAATGATCAAGGGCATCAAGTCGTCTGCGAAGGTGAGAGGAAGCGACTGTATTTAGGCCATAATTTGATGTAGAAGTTGCTGTTTCACGTCACCATGTTGGAAACACTAGTTTAAAATTGATGCTACCGCATTAACGGGGCTGTTCCTGTCCACGTCTCAGGTGATGTACTTTTCCTCGGTCTTCCCCTACGTGGTGCTCTTCATCTTCCTCATCAGAGGTTTGATGTTGGACGGTGCGATAGAGGGAATCAAATACATGTTTTATCCCAAAGTAAGCACAAGCTTCTTCAAGTCTCGCCGCAGGTGGACGAGAGTGTGCTGAGCTTTAAGATCTCCTTTTTTTTTCCTCCCTCAAAATATGCGTCCAGTTGGAAATCTGGGGGAACCTTCAGGTGTGGCGGCAGGCTGCGACACAGGTGTTTTTTGCCCTGGGGCTGGGCTATGGCTCCGTCATCGCGTATTCCTCCTATAATCCGGTCCACAACAACTGCCACAGGGACGCGCTGATGGTCTCTTGCATCAACTTCATGACGTCTGTGTTGGCCACGCTGGTGGTCTTTGTCGTGCTGGGTTTCCGTGCAAAGACCATTGCACTAGGCTGCGTAGCCAAGTATGTGTGTGTGTGTGTGTGTGTGTAAGTGTGTGTGTGTGTGAGTGTGTGTGTGTGTGTGTGTGTGAGTGCAAGCGAGAAAAACATGTTTCTCTTTGTGATTCCTCCCTTTATTTTACTTTTTTCTAGAAACCTCGGCCTTCTAAACCTCATGATCAGTTCTGAACCCAACCAGCATGCGCTGGGCACCGGTTGGCCTTGGATCAACAGCACAGACCCGAGTGTTGTGTCTGTAGCTGAATACAGACAGTGGTACGCCCAGCACAGCTCCGACCTGGGTCCCACCATCACCGACTGCAGTCTGGAGGAGGAGATGAACAAGGTGAAACTCACTTTATCAAACTTTGAATGATGAGCCTTTCTTATAACAATGCTCTTCAGAATGAATAGATTTAGATTTTTGGTGCCCTGTTTTCTAGGATTTAAACCAACATTTTAGCAATTTACGGCCCGATTTCGTATCAAAGTGCGCCCCAAAGTCGAGGCAAGACATTCTTGAGTCTCCGTAAGCCTAAACGTGCATGCGTCAAAATATGAGATCAGAAAAGTGATGGCTGAAGTGTTTCCATCAGGCGGACAGACCTTTACGAGGAGGTTCAAATGATCTTATATGCATGGGAAAATGAAAGTCTGGTTCCTGACTCATGAATGTTCAATAAATATAAAGAAAGCTGTGACTCCAGTCGGTTAACGGGATACATTTAACGCAGCAGGAGTGTGGGTTGGATGTGGGATGTGGGGAAACTGGCCAATCACCGGTTGCTTTAGGAGGCGCAGGACACTGGCAGGGAGGGGAACGTTTCAGTAACAATACTGGGGAGGTGGAAGGCTGAGGCTCCCAGGACCTCAGAGGAATCCGCGAGGTACTGTAACTTATCACGCTGGCAGGAGGATAACAACGTATGGGACACCATGTACAGCGGGCGTCTAGGAGATGGGGCGACAAGCTGTGATGGGGGAGCGAGAGGAGAGGCTAAAGAAACAGAGCGAGGGGTGCTAGAAGTCATGTGATCCCACCATGTTTGTTTTTTTAAATTAAAACAAATAAGCGGTTCGGTGGTCAGAAGCCATTTTAGTGGCAGGACAGGAGGGAAGCTCACCACCTGCGGGAGCACTCTGGTGCTACCGCCGTCAGGAGCGCTCAGTCAACACCCTTTTAGCCTGTTGTAACTGGTTCCTTCTGTCTTCTCCATATGTAGGGTGTGGAGGGGACAGGCCTGGCATTCATAGCCTTCACCGAGGTGATGGCTCTTTTCCCAGCCAGCCCCTTCTGGTCCACTCTGTTTTTCCTGATGCTGCTCAACCTGGGGCTCAGCACCATGTTTGGGACCATGCAGGGAATCCTCACACCTCTCATGGACAATTTTAAACTCCTGGCCCGTTATCGGACTGTGCTGACCGGTAACGAAACACAGACGTTCAAATAAGGATCTTTGTTCCAGGCAATCAATTCACCCTCTTGCTCAATTCTCTAGATTTAAGCAATTAAAATGTGGAATTTGTGTTTCTGGACATATGATTTATCTAGAGGGCTGTCAGAATGAGCATTTTTTACCACTCAGGTATTAGTTTAATCTGAATATCAAATGTTAGAGATCAGAACTGAGCAGTTTTGGAAAATGTTTGGTACTGTAAATGCTGGAATCCTGAAATGAGGAGATAATAGAGATCTAAGATATGTCATGTTAAATATGTTTCCCCGCTCTCTTTCAGTGTCCAGCTGTCTGCTGGGCTTCATCCTGGGACTCCTGTTCACCCAGCGTTCAGGAAACTATTTTGTGGCGATGTTTGACGACTACTCGGCAACTCTCCCTTTGGTCATTGTTGTTGTTTTTGAAACCACTAGTGTGGCCTGGGTTTATGGAACAGACCGGTGAGGAAACAACAATATCCGAGTGCTGTTCATGATAATACTTCATATTTTACACATACTACACACAGATAATGCCTATCATTGTAGCTTTCTGGATGACATTGAAGTCATGCTGAAATGGCGCCCCCCAGTGGTGTATAAATATCTCTGGAAATATGTCTGTCTGCTGGCAATGGTTGGTCTCCTGGCTGCTAGTTTGCTGCGAATGGTCTTCAAAGGACCCACATACACAGCTTGGAATCAAACTGCAGTAAGATATTATCCCCTTTGGGAAAATGGGTCTTGGAAAAAACAATTTTGTTCTTCTTTTCCCATGTTTTCCCTCCCCTCTTCTCTCCAGGCATCAGAGATGACTCTCGAGTACCCAGGCTGGGCCCTCGCTATGATCATCATGCTGATAATCCTCGCCAGCTCGCCCGTTCCCATCGGCTACCTTCACGCCAAGTTGAGACAACGAGGCTCTCTCGACTCCCACGGCGAACAAGGAGGCGGCCAAGAGATGCACCGCGAGCTATACACCAAGTGTAACTCCACCGAGCTGCTAGACTCACGTCAACAAACACCAGGTGAGGAAGAGGGAGCTTATCCCAGGACCGCCTTCCTGCCGATAGGTAGCGAACAGTACCGGCTCCTGCCCCAGCAGGAGGAAGAAGAGGAGGAAGAGGACACTGGAGTGTGAGCGCAGCGGGGCTGTTATTTAAAATAGTGAGAGTAGTCAGTCATTCTTCGTTAGAGAAGATCTTTGGTACCTTAAGCCTTACATGGTTTTATAGTTATTTTAACTATTTATATCATTGAATGGTTATTATTAATCAAATTAACATTTTTTTTGTTTGTTTTTTTAAATTCCGTGTTATGGAATGTATCCTTCTAGCGCCATCCTTGTGTCGCTGAAGGAATAAGCTTTAGAATCAGTGTGAAAATAAGCATCTGCTTTTCTGGTTGGAGTCACGACTAAGCCAAATTTTCTTGGTGAAATCTCCACAAAATATCAAATGCACTTTGTTCTGCCGTGTGTGAGCGCGCACATGTGTGATGTGAGCAGATATGCATTTGTCAGTTTACCTCAGAACACCACACCAGTGTTTTTACGTGTGTTTCAGCAGTTTACTCTACTGGCTTGAGAGTGAACTGAACCTCTAGATGGCAGCAACTTGACTGTTCCGTTTTGCACCTCATTATTCTACTGCTCCTGAACTTTGAGATCAGTTTATACGTGGATGTGCTGCTCTTTATTTTTATATGACAAAGATCTCCGTATTTGTCAAATATTATTTCGATTTGATTTCGTCCATAAAGTCAAATATCCTTTTGAAATAGTTTAGTTTTTACAGTAAGAGACTATTTTAGTGGCGTGACATGAGTTGGTTGTGAATTTTTCCAGAATTAATAAATCTGTTTTATCTTTTTTTTTTTAAATCGACTGTCATTCATTTTAAACCATATTTTAAACACAATTAAGCCCTAAACTGGAATGTGAATTTACTTTCACTTTTTGAAACTTGATTTTGTGGACCTTAAAGTAGCTCCTTTAACTCTATAACTACCTTATTTACCATTTGTTTTTCCTGATGACAACCTGTATTTAAAGTACCGGTAAATTAGGTATACAGTAGAATACCCAATAAAGTGCTTGATTGTAAAATAAAGTTTTACTTTTCAGAATTCATATTTTTTAAACTGCTTTTTTCATGGGTGACTTTCGTTTGTGCCGTATTTTTACATATTATAATGTTACAGAAGTGTGAGTTTGGGTGCTTTTGAAGGCACAATTTAAGGTACATTGTGCAGTTTTGCCGCTTTCAAACTTTAACCAAATTTGAGTTCTGATTGAACCTGAGATCTATCCCAGAGGTCCATATAAGCCTCCAGCTCCTTGCAGCACCTCAGAGTGGTGCTGATGCTGGTGCGGGACTGTGAAACTGTGGAAAGGGAGGGATGAGAGAGGAAGTGAACGAAGGAGAGAGCGCGCGTCAGGCGGCACAGGGGGGCGCGCAGGACATCAGCACCGGCCGGGTCAAGAAGCTGCAAGGATGGAGATCCGACCAGACAGGTTTAAGGCGGTGGCGGGGAAGACCCTAGGGAAGCTTCACAGGTACACCTATATATTTTAAACACGTCTTCATTCGCCGCAGACTTTACCGCATTTTTACGCGTTTGTCGCGGACTAACGGGTTTGATACAAACCCAGGTCGTGTTAATCATCCTTCCAACTCGAACCTTCTCGCTGTAATGGACGGAAAGTTTGCCGATTTTTATTGCTACAAAGAAAACAACTAAGCGCCGAGTGTGCACCGCATGCAAAAGCGGATAAAGTGCAGTTTTGCGCAGCGTAAAGTCCTCGCATCCACTGAAGCACAGCGAAGCGGATGGAAGAGGCTGATAGTGGGGGAGAAAATGACGTTTGATTTGATACTTTAACGAGGGCAAAGCCGTCAAAGCAAAAAAAAGTCCAAGAAATTTTAATCAGAGTGGCGCTCTGGGGATAAATGAAGACATAAGTGCAGTTAAAGTGCGTTGTTTGTTCAGATTTCATATTTTATGCTTTTAATCTGAACTTGGATGGTGCTGATGGTCCTGTTAGAACTCTCACTGTGTATAGGCAGGATCAGAAATTATATTATCTATCTATCTATCTATCTATCTATCTATCTATCTATCTATCTATCTATCTATCTATCTATCGCCATTAATTAGCCTTACTTTCTCATTTAAAGAGCCCAATTAGAAATGTCACTACCAACTTCTGATAGTGTAGCTTGTTGTGTAGCTGGAATGTGAAGATGTTGCTGTGAGTTATAGTCTGATAATAACATTTCATCACTAACAATTAATTATCCCTGATGCAAATAACATGTATTGCAGGTTAGCGTTTGGACAACGTTTGAGTTTAAACAAATAAATTAGACGGCGATAGAAGCTCGGGCGATAACCGTCACTGTAAGATCTGATCTCTCAGGATTTGAGGTAGCAACCGAACGTATAAATCCCGTCCTGAAATAGCCTGTTTTTCAGTCCAGCTGTCGAGCCACGCAAATCCCTAAACTCTCCCCTCCCACTCACTCCATCCCAGCCCATGTCACTTCCTCCGTCCATCCATCCATCCCTCTGTCCATTCAACCAACCAACCAACCATCCATCCATCCATCCATCCACTCTGCCATTGAACGTTGCACGTTTCAGCTTATCGAGGTGTCCCAGATTAACGGACATGCAAATCTCAGACTCTTTCTCTGCTGGTTGTGAGCCAGGCATGTGTGTGACCCTGGTAGTGGCTGCTGTGAGAGCCGCCATCCACCAGAGTCCGATTGGTTTTACTGGGCGGTTCCACGGCTTAACCAGTGAACTCTGGTTTATACTGAGCGTTGGACGCAGCCCTCAAATGGGAAATGGAATATTTCATCCAGATTTTTGTAGATTTTAAGGCGAAACCTTGAGAATAAGTGCGTCCGCGAACGTGCGCCATCTTGAACGCAGGACATGAGTTTGTTTGTGTGCCATCTCTCCACGTCTCAGACCGAATCCCTCCTCCTCCCTCCTCCGACAAAAGCACCCAGGAGTTCATTTATTATTTAAACATTTTCTCCATCCGAATACATCTCCTGTTTCTATATTAAAACTCCACAAGGCAAGCAGAAATGTAAGCACGGTAAGGTCAAGTGCAGCCGCACGCCACCCTAACAGCATCTTCAACTGTTACCACAACCTTCACCAGCACAATCGGGAGTTTTACTGTAACACATTTGTGCCTTTGCAGCTTTGTTAAAAGATGTGAGTTTCCGTTTCCCTAGCAGCAGCCTCTGTGGTGCGCGAGGCGCTGCGAAATACAGCAGGTAATCCATTTTTAATCCATTTTACATGCGGTTGAGTGCTTCGTGTTCGGCGGCTTCACCCAGTGGGATGGTGAGTGATTTAACAGCGATTGGACGTTTGTCACTGCCGTCTGCGCTAGGCCACGGCCTCAACAATGAAAAGTTTGCAGTCTAATTAACAAAAGTGGGTAAACTGCACACGTCTGCCTCGAATCAGTTCAGGATTCTTGGCGAATACCTTTAGGATGAAGGCAGATAGCAGGGAATTATTAGAGTGGGTGGGTTGTGAAGCTATTAGCTTCCTTTATGCTAAAGCATGCAGGCAGGTGCAGCGTATACATTTGATTTGGTTTGATGCAACAACCACAAACAACAGGGAGACAAGCTTTAAAATGATCTGCTATGACAGATCTACCGTGCAGGGCCAGAATGTGGAGTCTTGACACTTCACACTACATAATGGTGTAAATATTTAAGATCAAGGTATTTATGGAGATTAAATTGAGGTTAGAGTTTGGGTTGGACTGTAAAAGCGAATGGGAAAATGAATGGAAGGCAATGTAAAGGACTGTAGTGGCTCGTGTGCCCATGTCCACATTTGCCGGAGCAAAAGTGTTATGACAGGATGGGGAGGGTGTCTCCCTGGGTGACACAGTCCCACCGAGAGCCAATCTGTTCACCTCAGGGAGAGCGCGAGGTTCATGGGGGAAGAGAGAGACACGCCACAATAGAAAAAAAAGACAAAATGACCACAGAAATGTATGTTGGTATGCTTAGAAATGTAAAATCCTTAAAGATGATTCCCACATTATCCGACTCCTGAATTACATAAAAAAAAGATGCAAGGAGGAAATTCATTTTTTTGTGGAGACGACTGTGAGGACAGGGCTGGCGTGAGAAACGCTGGTTAACATACAGGATGGATTCATCACACAGATGTGGACAGATAATGACCGGGCGTCTGGTGTTATATAATATTTTTACTGGCAACCCCCCCAACTCCCTCTCTTTATCATCCTCTTATGAACGGATTACCCAGAACGCTTTGTGAATCTAAGATACACACCAACAAAGGTCCTGGGTCATGATCCAACATGTGAGGCTGCTTTCTCGTAGATCTTGATGAAGATTAAAGAGCAACCTATCTTTGGATTTTGCCAAATTCATTCTAGCTAACAAGGAACAGCACTTTCTCTAAAGTAGCATCTTCTCATCTGTGTTTTCTTTCCTTGTTTCTGAGGTCAGCAGAGCAGTAACAGCTCACGTTCAGGTCTGAGGTTTGAGTAAAGTCTACCTGGAGCATGTTATGCTTGTAATTATGATATTTCAGAGAGCCCGAGGTCACAGGACCCCTGTCTGCTCACGCTTTCCTGCTCATTAATTGCAGCCAGCTGAGGCCAATGGGGTCCAAGCTAAGCTAACAAGAGCTTCTTCATCAGCTGAGCAGCTCCCAGCCCCACACGAAGCCTCTTTTTCCTCTATGTCAGTACACAATTACCTAACAAACAAGCTGCTTCTAACAACAAGAGCAGAAGTACCAGTAAACTCCTCCTATTACCACATTCTATTGCCATGTTTAATGAGGGAAGTTTTGTGCTAGCCGTTTGCAGTCACTCACATTAATGCAAGATGCTCTTTTATAGTCGAAAGCATTCGTAATTAATGCTTATTTGCTGTAAGCGGTACTCGTTAGCTGGTAGCGTATGTGTAGGTTTTGGATGCAATCTGTCAAGAGCTTTAATGAGGATTTCTGCAATGTTCTGGAACTCTACCTTAGAACACTCAGGGGCCAATTCTCTAATACAGCGAGAGCAGCCGCATGAGTGCAGCCAACTGTTTTGACAGGGGAAGACAAAGAAATGCACAACTTTTGATCAAATTGCTCTGATTTGCATTTTTTTGTACACATTCAGGTTTTTTATTTTTATCCCTGACGTCAAAAGGAGGACTGATCAAATATCTAAATTTAGCTGCCACAATCCAGGTTAGAAACAAGCAAAAGAAACAGTTGATAAAAAAGGTTCAAAAGTGAGCCAAAAAAAGTGATACGCTTTGAAATAAAATTATATTTACAATACTTTTCAATATCAATAATAGTGAGTAGCAGTAGTGTTTACAATTTCATATAAAAAAAACTGGAAAAAAAACTAAGGGTATTTAATGACAACAAAGCTGCCAGTTAAGTTGCTATTGACTATTTATAGATAGATAGATAGATAGATAGATAGATAGATAGATAGATAGATAGATAGATAGATAGATAGATAGATAGATAGATAGATAGATAGATAGATAGATAGATAGATAGATAGATAGATAGATAACATTTAAAGAACATTTAAATGTAGTAAAAACGCATGAATTCCCTGTCATTTCTGTGTGTTTAGTACTTCCTGCAGCAGCATTCACTGCACACTTCAGAGCGGCACAAATGAGCTGTGGCTGATACACAGCGCAGCGAACAACATGTATAAGTAAAATCACAGCTGGAAACATCGAGAGGGGACTTTAGTCATCAGAACCAGGGGTTCACGTTAATCCTGGAAAGGAATGCATCTTGAGTCTGTTTGTTGTATATGTCATAAAATAAATATTAATGAAACGTGCTGCCAAATGCCGGCAAGTTGTGGGGAGGGCACGCTGGACCACAGCCTCCCTATTCATTTCCGGAAGTAAATCATTTTTGTAATCCTAATCCGAGTGTGGCAGATTAGGGAAGAGAGAGAGAGAAAGAGAGAGAGGATGCAGTCCCCATAATCTCTTGTGAATTCCAGAGTGCAGCTTTGAAAATTATTAATTTTCTGTTCCTGATTTTTTCTGCTGTGCCGTATGTAGACCTGTGATGAAGCTTCAATTAACGCATCCATCTGACACATCTTTTAAACGCAGCTGCACATTTATGAAGAGATTAAATCGAGAATGATGTGTGGGGTGTGGGTGTGTGTGTGTGTGTGTGTGTGTGTGGGGGGGGGGTGAAATCAACATGCGTATAGTGATCTAGCGAGCACTGAAATCTAGCAAATGAGCAGATGAGACACAGAGAGGCGGAGACACAATCTAACAGATAGATGCCGACAGATTATGGTGAGAGAGCGTCGCTGAATTATTCATCTTATCTTAAAAGACATCAATAATTGAGCCGCAGCGCGGTCTGGTGGTCCTGTTGGTCCCCACAAATAAGAAGAGTGTGTGGGGAGTGAGCTGCTCTAACGCACGTAAGAGAAGAAAAGCACCACATGAAGACTTGTTTTGGGAGATTATGGAAGCTAAAGTTACATTATATCCCCGTGCGGTGGTCACTTGATGCACCTAGCAGCACAGACTGGGTTGGACGGCTGCTGAGACACTGTGGACGTGCACCTCAAAACCAAACACAGAACATGTGTGAAAGTGTTGTGGTGCGTCATCTGGTTGTCCTGTGTCGGCCTGGATACGTGCTTACAGTGCAGGTGTGGTGCTGATCCAGATGGCTCCCTGTGCGACTCCTCTTAAAGTGGTCCTGGATGCTGGATAAAACCCAGAGAACAACAATTCAGGATCCATATAGTCAACAAGACAAGAGGCATTTATAATGTTCCCTCCATATATATTTACAGAATTTTCTCATATAATGTATAAAGCAGCAGTGTTAATGTGACCCATTAATATTTAATGTTTTTATTTTAGAGGACAGATGTGTAGGTATTACATATAAATCTATACTAAACTGTAATTGTGAAACTAATCCAAATGAATTGTGGGTAAATACTGTAATACTCCCCGCCTGGCACCAGTATGGCAGCAGGTCCGGGGCCTTCTACAAGGGTGGGGGGGTACTGACATGGCTGTTCCACGGCAGCTGCTCCCACGCTGACGTGCTGACTGACCCCGACACGGCACGTGCTGCTGACGCTGGGGAGTTTGTATGTGCATGCGCATGGGGCGTGTGTGTGTGTGTGTGTGTGTGTGTGTGTTGGGCGGGGGGGGACTGACAGATTAGCTGGAACTGATGTTTGTGTTTGTCTACTCTGGGCTCCTGTAGAAGCAGCCATGGAGGGGGACCCACCGCTGGGTTTATCTTAATACTTTAACTAAAGAAAAACCCAAAACGTCTGTGTATTACTTTAGATTCCTGACTATTAAAACGCTTGGGCCTGT
The DNA here is from genome assembly GCF_003711565.1 of Takifugu flavidus. NCBI lineage: Eukaryota > Metazoa > Chordata > Actinopteri > Tetraodontiformes > Tetraodontidae > Takifugu > Takifugu flavidus. The sequence goes on along the minus strand of NC_079537.1, from coordinate 5,565,002 downwards.
GTGTTACGCACATGTGAGCAGATGATTTCAGGCTCACCTGAACTGGAAATGTTCCAAATGCTCCCAGGAAATACCCCTTTGCGTCCTCCTGTTACCCCGTGTAGGTTTGACCTCATGTTCACCTCTTTCTGTGCCTTTTAAAAAAGAAGTGAACCATTCTACATATTCCAGGCTGTCCCCCAACTTTTGTGAGGACAAAGAAAAGAGAAGCAATGGCGCATTTCCGCGTTCTTTTCTCAGGCTGATTGAAAAGCGGCAGCCCAATGGAGAAACCATCGAGCTGTCTGCCGAGGGCCGTCCGGAGCTGGTGGAGGAGAAGGAGCTTCCCGTGGTGGACTGTACCTGTTTCGGCTTGCCCAGACGCTACATCATCGCCATCCTGTCCGGACTGGGATTCTGCATCTCTTTTGGCATCAGGTGCAACCTGGGCGTGGCCATCGTCAGCATGGTCAATGACCACACGGTCTACAAAGGCAATAAGGAAGTACTCGTGGTGAGCAAAGATCCCCTGACCTTCCCCCTAGCGTGCTAAAACAAGCCATAAAAAAGAGACTAGTGATAAGTAGCATTGTGTTTCTTTCTTTTCAGGCTGCACAGTTCACGTGGGACCCTGAGACAGTGGGGATGATCCACGGCTCCTTCTTCTGGGGCTACATTGTCACACAGATCCCCGGCGGCTTTATATGTCAGAAGTTTGCAGCTAACAGGTGATTTACACAAAGTCCACATGTACATGCTGAACATCCCATCATAATGAGTATCGGTGAATCTCAGATCTTCTGTCTGAGGCGGCTTTTGTGTGTGTTGTATGTTGAAGGGTGTTTGGCTTCGCCATTGTGGCCACGTCCACCCTCAACATGCTAATTCCGTCCGCCGCTCGCTGCCATTACAGCTGCGTCATTCTGGTCAGGATATGCCAGGGACTTGTTGAGGTACAGTATGTGCACGTGCGCTCGAGTGGTGTGCATGCTCCCATCTCACGCGCGTGTGCCTGTGTCCTGCAGGGTGTGTCGTACCCAGCCTGCCACGGGATCTGGGCCAAGTGGGCGCCCCCCCTGGAGAGAAGCCGGTTAGCTACAACCGCCTTTTGTGGTAAAGTTTCACACCTGACATGGTGACAGATTAATACCCACAGAACGACCAGCGGCTAGTGAAGACGGAGCTACTTAAGGTTGTGGATTTCAGTCAGCCCTTAAACGCATCGCTGAATAATGTTTGTGTTTGCTTGGTGTCTCCTAAGGATCTTATGCGGGCGCGGTGGTGGCCATGCCTTTAGCAGGGATACTTGTGCAATACACGGGTTGGCCTTCAGTATTCTATGTTTATGGTGAGCGTCCTTTACTCATCCTCAGGATAATTACTGCAGAACAGTGGGGTGTATTTCTACACACTTCACAATCAAACCTGAGAAGCAGAGCTTTTATAAAAAAAACAAAAACCTTCTGTTGACAGATAATTGTAATGATCTAATACAATGATCGCTGGTTTAAAAGCTCCAGTCCATTAATCAGGTTTGTTTTGGAGTATTTCACCTGTAGTGATGTAAGAATCAAGAGCTAGAGAGAGAAAGGGCTGTGTACCATGTTTACTGTCTCTTGCCTTCTACTCGTGTTGTGACCATTTTCTACTTTTTTTAACACGTGTGCAGCAGTAAACAAACCAAAAAAGTCAGATTTAGCCACACACACAAAAAGACCTCAACTAGTGTCTTTAATAGTCCGATTCCATTAATGACTGGATTTATGTGCTCATGCCAGCCGGCTGCTGATGCTGAAATACAACCAGAATACCCACATGAATGCCATTCAGCTGACGCCGTGTCCGCTCCTCTGGGATACTTACAGTATGTCCGATGCCTTGCTCCGCTCTTAGGCAGCTTTGGGATATTTTGGTACATGTTCTGGATTCTGGTGTCGTACGAAAGTCCCGCAGCCCATCCGACCATCACCCCAGAGGAGAGGAAGTACATCGAAGATGCAATCGGGGAGTCAGCAGGATTTCTTAACCCTCTCCAAGTATGGCCCTGTGCCAATCAAATGTCTCTCATTAACAAACACATTTTAGTCACCCCTCTGCCCTCTTACCGGCAGAAATTTAAAACCCCGTGGAGACACTTCTTCACCTCCATGCCAGTCTACGCCATCATTGTGGCCAACTTCTGCAGGAGCTGGACCTTCTACCTGCTCCTCATCAGCCAGCCGGCCTACTTTGAAGAAGTGTTTGGCTTTGAGATCAGCAAGGTGAGATCACAGTTCGGCAGCATTAATTAGTTCACGGAATCTTACAGAAGCTATCTATGCTCGTCTCTTAATTAAGACAGGTTTTTGACAATCCATACATGAAACAAAGGAAAACATGGTTACCTGTAGAGTCTAATGAGACTGCCGATTGCCAGCAGCAGCAGTACAAGAGATTCATTAATTTTTAGATCTTAAGAGGAACGTTAGCACCAAAATAACTGTTAAAATTCAGATAGATCCCTAATTGTCAAAACTGTAATAGAAATCAAACCAAATTCTAAAAATGAACCCTTATAGGCCTCTCTAGAATTTAGAAAAAATGTCATGGAGGCATCGCTCACGCACACAAATTCTCTGTGGTTGCTCTTTCAGGTGGGCATTGTTTCAGCTTTGCCTCATCTGGTGATGACCATCATCGTCCCTGTTGGAGGCCAGTTAGCAGATTACATGAGGACCCACAATATAATGTCCACCACCAACGTCCGCAAGCTCATGAACTGTGGAGGTGAGTGTCAGACAGGCAAGAAAACAACAGAAAAACAAAGGTGTGGGAAATAAAACTTTCCTTTGATGTCACTGTTCAAATACTGTGCATGATCCAAATGTAACAGGTGTGTTTGCAACAATGTGCTTCAGGCTTTGGAATGGAGGCCACGCTCCTGTTGGTGGTGGGATACTCTCACACGAAAGGAATTGCTATTTCCTTCTTGGTCCTGGCTGTCGGTTTCAGTGGGTTTGCTATTTCAGGTAAGAGATGTCACATTGGTATCAGTTTAACCTCAAGTCAGCGTGTCCCTTTAAACAATATGAGAGGCTAAACAAGCCAGTTGTTTACAGCACTTAAACCATTACATCAGTACAGGTTTACCTGGAGACCTCCTATATTCTCTAAACTCTAAAGTCCATCTCTTCTACAAAGGCTACTTATATATTCTGAATATATGTACCCAAAATAAACTCACCACACATATCAAATATGTAAGAATGTGGCTACAGTTTATCGTATAATGTCAATTACTGTTTGCCTATATAAAATATGTTAATTTACAGTGTGTATGAGGTCATTCAGAGACTTATTACCGTCAAAGGTAATCCCAACTTTGGCTACTGAAGTAGTGAATAGTGGGATAGTAGCTACGCGTCTGTTTCGGGGGATCTTATTCACTGTTTGTTCTTTAACTCTTCAGGATTTAATGTTAATCATCTGGATATCGCCCCTCGTTACGCCAGCATACTGATGGGCATCTCGAATGGCGTTGGGACTTTATCTGGAATGGTGTGTCCTCTCATAGTGGGAGCTATGACTAAACACAAGGTAGGAAGCTTTGTGGAGGCCTTAAAATGCCCTTTCTGACAACAGACCTATATTTATAAAAGTGTATTTTCACATTTCAGACACGCGAGGAGTGGCAGTATGTCTTCCTCATAGCGTCGCTCGTACATTACGGAGGGGTGATTTTCTACGGTAAGGGTCGAGTTTCAATGAGGAATGTTCCAGAGATGTCAGTCAGAATCCAATCATCATTTTGTTTTGGTCTGTTGTCCTCGACAGGGCTATTTGCATCTGGAGAAAAGCAGCCATGGGCGGACATCGAGGACACCAGCGAGGAGAAGTGCGGTATTATTGATGAGGATGAACTGGCCAATGAGACGGAGGAGCTCTATCGTGGGGGCGGGCAGTACGGAGCCATGAGCCAGCCGGTCGCAGGTTCAAACGGGGGAGGTGGAGGAGGAGGAGGCTGGGTGTCGGACTGGGATAAAAATGAGGAGTATGTGCAGCCGCCCGGCTACAACTCCTACATGTACGGTGGGGAGGCTGAGCGACAGCTGACATAGACCACCGACAAGAGCTCGAATCTAGTATTAAAACAAGTGGAAGATTGTGTTGGGGGGAAAAGGGATCGTAAGAGGGTTATTTCTAAACTGAACGGACCTGCCAGGTGCTTTTGTACAATATATGCAATTGCACTTATCTAAAGTTCTGCTATCTTCTCCTCCCATTGTGTGCTTGTGTGTGTGCGTGTGTGCGTCCGTGTGCATGCATGTGGTTAATGTGCACAAACTTATCAACTAATAATTTTGAAAGCATATGGGCCAGTTGCTAACTGTGGATTTTGAACTTGTTCTGATTGGGTGGGGAGATTCTAACTCTGCCTGTGTGTGTCTGTGTTCGTGTGTGTGTGTGTGTGTGTGTGTGTGTGTGTGTGTGTGTGTGTGTGTGTGTGTGTGTGTGTAGACCTTATATCCACAAGTTAAAACCTAAGCCACTGGAATATTTTTAAAAAAAATCTAAGCTCCCTTTTTTACATCTTTGGGGTCTCACGTTTGGAACTGAAGAGAAAACATGGATATTTACACATTGTTTTCCGTATTAATCTAAAGTCAGATTTCGCAGGAATGCAGTAGATATATTAACATTGGTCGAAAGACAAAAAGCCATCCAGCGTGTCCGCAGAATACTGGCCTGTTTCAGTTAATCATCATAAACATGTTTACAGTGTTTTTATCATCATGTCATGCTTGCCCGTGGAGTTCCTGTATGTTGGGTAAAAACAAGTCGGCGATCAGAGAGGTGCTTCGGTGTGTGTGTGTGTGTGTGTATGTGTGTGTAACGGAATGTACAGATTGGCAGTGTGTGTGTGTGCGTATGTGTATGTTGGTGTGTGTTTCAATTTGTGCACAAAGCTGCATGTGTTTGTCCAAATGAAATTCACCTGGATCAGATCTAACTGGGTCATGCTCCTCAGGTCACATGAGAAATCACCTGACACATAATGTGTGTGCGCCCATTACAGCGGTGGTCCAGAATGACAAGTAGAGTGTAATAGTTGCTTCAATGTTCCACTGCTCACCCACAGAGGGACGGCCGATGTGGCATTCCTTAGCATCACACTGTGCGCTTCCTCTTTTCCCGCCTTTTGTCCCCTGGGCGCCTCTGTGGCTTCTTTCTTCTGCTCCTGGGTCGTTTTCGAGTTGGTGGAGCTTCTCCGATTCCCCTTGCGTGTGTGTTTCCGTGTGGCAGTCTCAGTGTGTCGTGTTGGGTGCAGGTGCTGAAATATTGCGCAGTGAGCATGTTTTAATGAGCACAGCAGTGCAGTATCCTGTCATCCATCTCTTCCTTTAGCACACAAAAATCATAGCACCATGCACAGCGTGCTCACCATGCGCACATTTCTTTTTTCCTGCCACGGTGGTGCGCAACAAGGGAAACGGGATGCAAGAATCTATTGGTGTACTTGATCTGTGGGTGTGTTGATTTGATGAGCAGTGCAACATCGTCTCCATCTCAACTTGCTGGCAGCACAGAGATCATTTTAAATACAATTACACACACACAGTCAGTATATTCTTAAAGTGTGCTAAATCCAGGTCAGGGTTTACCTCTAAAAGAGGTTGACATGATTGAAAAACAATGTCAGTACACATATTTGTACAAATAATTTTGTTCTGAAAGGTTATGAAACGTAATTACTTCTGGGAAAGGTTTTATTTTTAAATGTTGTAGCCACATATTTTCAATCAAACCCCTTTGTCTGTTTATGGCTGTTCCAGTGTTGTCCCTCTTCTTAATGACATGTTGTGGGAAAATTTAACAATGAAATGATTATATGTTGACATCCAGACAGTGAAAAAATGTTGAAAATGCTGTATGTATAAAATATGTATATGTGGGATATCCTTGTGTATAATAAAGTTTTAAGCTTAAAGCCAACGTCCCTGTTTCGGAACAATTGATTGGTGATGGCAGAGTGACGCTAGACTATGGCCATTACATGACAGGACAATTTCAGTCCTGTGTCTTTCTCACAGGACAGATGGGTGCAGGATTATCGCGGTGATTTTAGGCAAAGATTAGACCGAAGAGCAGATGCACTCAGTGGGAGAGTGAGGGAGAAGCATGGACGTCAGAGTCAGGGGAAGTGAGGGTGAAAGAGCAGAGGGTGGAGCTGGATACCTACGTGTGTGTGTGTGTGTGTGTGTGTGTGTGTGTGTGGGTGTGTGTGTGTGTGTGTGCGCGCGCGCGCCAGCATATAAATTATATGCACCCCAGCATTATAAATTAATTTCTTTCTGGATTCATATTGAAACTTTAATTTTTGCTAATATATTGAGATTTAGAAGTGAAACATTTGGCTGTTTTTGACAAATGAATTGCGTGTGTTGCAGTTCCACATTATCACCGCTAGGGGTCTGTATGGGGTCATATTGTCCCAATACAGAATTTCGTTTTTGACGCATTCATTGGAAACAGCTCAGTGGCATAACGGAATGTACAATAAAATACAACACCCACAAACAAACCATGGATAGATGCAAGAAAACATCATTACAATTACAAATATTTACGCCAGGCACAAATTGCAAAACTATTATATTTCAACTTTGATGATTTTATGACAGGACCCAGCAGAAATGTCTTCACATTCGACATGCGTCGACAACAAGCATCCAAAACGGCTGGTTTGAGTTCTTTGTTTATCTGTTTTTTGAGTGAAAAGATACAATTGGGAATCAAGGAGTGTCAATACGGTACTGACATTTTTAAAAAAATCATATATGGACCGAAGAGTGAGAGAAATAAATTTGCCTGAGAGATACGCCCAATTAGGGCTAAACCTGTTTGTAATTGGTCTATTTTGTCATTTTAAGGCGGAGTTTCATTAAAATCTCCAATCTGATTGGTCCAGCTGCCCGTCGCTCTGCCAACAGTCGCCTGATTGGTTGCTTGAGTGGGGATTAACGCGAAATCGCTGTTCTTCCAATGAACCCAAATGGAGTGAGGACTAAAAGTAGCTTGTTAACGTTTCATATGATTATTTAAGGAAAACTAGAACTTTTAACTCGTCGCTTGTCAAATCCGGAGGGATTACTTCGATCAAATAAATATTTTGGGACTGAAAGTTTGCCCTCTGTAAATGAGGAAATGGTGTCAGGCTAACGTTATGTAGCAAGCTAATCTCATTGATCTGTTTGTACATTAAACGAGCGTTTCGCGGACTCTTGACGGGCAAAGGTGAGTGCCTTTAAACACTTGAGGTCTTCCCCATTATCACTGGATATACGTTCAAGTAACGGCCAGGAGGATCATACTTTTAGATCACGGCGTAAATCTAGGTCACTGTCCTCGCTATGTCAGGGTGAGGAGGAAGAGGACAGAATCAACTGGTTAAAACTGTGCATTGGTTGTAAATCTGATGGGAAATCGCTGCAACGTGTCGTCGTGTTGGGCTCTTTTCAGGCATGACCGAGTACAAGCTGGTGGTGGTTGGAGCTGGAGGCGTTGGGAAGAGCGCTCTCACCATCCAGCTCATCCAGAATCACTTTGTGGACGAATATGATCCAACAATCGAGGTAAGGAAGTGAGAAAAGTTTATTCTGACAGTGGGAATTAGTCTGTGTTGGTGCATTATTGCTTCCTGGAGTTTTCGTCTTTGATCCCAGACTGTCTCAAGTTTAAATTGTTCTCATTTTAAGAAACTTTGGTGTGAAGGTTTCATTGAATTTCAGCTTATTGGGAGGAACTCTGATATTATTTGCAGAGTTTGATTTAAAAAGCTTGTGAATGCAAACTGAGCTTTTATTTATATTCCAATTTCTTGAAAGTTAGGGTAGTGCATCCACATGACACCAATAATTCTGGACCTAAATCTGAATACATTAGTTTAAACACAAAACAGTACAAGTACTAACAAGTACTAATAATTAGTGATACAGTTTTAAAATCAGTTTAATGTTGCAGCTGTTTAAGGATGAAACAGTATGAAACATATGGGTTGTTTGAAGAAGGTTAGTTTGTACATTTCAGTCCAAAGGGAGGATGTCTCAGGAGAAATTACAATAATTTAAATGTAACTTAAACCATAACGAGGAGGTTTTAAGAAGAACAAGTGAAATCTGATATTTCAGGTCATAATCATGTATCCAGCACCATTAGATATTGATACTTTGTAATAAGTCCTCATCTGTGTGCAACCAGTTGCGATTGTGGTTCCTCATTATTGCATAAGACTAGCCGCAGCTTGTATATCTGAACTCTCATCTCGTGGTTTTGACAAATGCCTTAATGGACTGTTACTCTTAGTAGAAGTTGAAATAAATAGTCAGGTTTCTTCAGGTTTCCCAGAAAACATTCCACTGGAGCAGGTCTTGTTGATACACGTCAGTGTGATTCTCATCGGAGTTTAATGGGCTGCAATTGTTCTGACTTGCGTGATCACACCGATGCTGCGTTACAGGACTCTTACAGAAAACAGGTGGTGATCGATGGGGAGACCTGCCTGTTGGACATCCTGGACACTGCAGGTCAGGAGGAGTACAGTGCCATGAGGGATCAGTACATGAGGACGGGAGAGGGTTTCCTCTGCGTCTTTGCCATCAATAACACCAAGTCCTTTGAGGATGTTCACCTCTACAGGTACAAGATGTTTTTGGAGTCATTTACTTGCATCATTGGAGGTCATAGTTCAACATTTACTTAACTGACAGGGCAATTTTTAGGTCATTTATTTGCATATCAAATTGCTCTTTGTGCTGTTACACCGTTGAACTTGGTGGTTGATCAGAGGAGCTTGGGCTACAAACACACGCATAAACATACACAGCACTGACCTGTGGTTTAATTCATTTGCTCTCAGGGTGTTTTTAAAGGGTCTATTTGGTGGAACCAAGCACAAATCCTGAAATAGTGTTGAATGAAGACGCCTGTAATCATTTTTTTGGATCATGTGCCCCAGAGAGCAGATTAACAGGGTGAAGGACAGTGACAGTGTCCCCATGGTGCTGGTGGGGAACAAGAGCGACCTGAGCACTCGCATGGTGGAGACCCGACAAGCGCAGGAGCTGGCACGAAGTTACGGAGTCCCGTTTGTGGAGACTTCTGCCAAAACCAGACAGGTAACATTGCACCAAGGCGTGCCCAAGTCCTGCTTGATTTACTTCAATGAAGCTGACTTTACCAGTTCGTAAAACCTAATTTGGCACGGAATATTTTTCTGCCAGGGCGTGGAGGAGGCATTCTATTCGCTAGTACGGGAGATTAGAAGGTATAAGGAGACCAATCGTAGCAACAAGAAGAGCAAGAAGAACACTCAAAGACGTTGCGTAATCCTATAGCAAACCACAGCAGCAGCAGCAGCAACGTCCATTGCAGCACTTGTTTTATGCTCCTCCTCACGCACACTGCACCCTTTCCCCATTACACCGGCAATATCCGTCTGAGCAAAGCAAGTCAGTATATTTGTTGCTGCCAGTTGTATCTAGAGAACAAGAATGTGTGGTCATTTCAGGCTGTGAAGTTTTTAAATTTGATAAGGTGACCAAACAAAACCGTAGGGTTTTTTTAAATTTTGTTGAATAAAGCCAGTAATTTAACACAAGTCTGTGATCAAAGAGCAAATTTTAAACCCTTCAAAACTAGAGCGAGTCCTGTTGCGAAACATGACGTTTTTTAGCATTCGTGTTCCCTTGTTTATGTCCTGTGGGTACTGAAACATAAAATTCGTCACCTTCCCATGTTTATGAAAATGCTGGATACCACCTGCTGGACCACCAGTGTTGGTCTCAAAACCTGCCCCTTGGATTTGCTCTTACTGTAATGTAGCTATTAAAAATTAGTTGGTTTACTCGGGAGTACAGCTGAAGAGTGTCTTCTGTATCCCAGTGTTACTTTTTGAAGTTATGATCATGATCTTATGCAAATATGAAATACTACAGACATAAAAATGTGTTACAATATACATCACCCCCCCAAATTAAAATGTGGAGTAAGTTTATTTGATGAAAGGAGTTATTAACAGTTACCTTTTTATATGCACTCTGCTGTACTTAATGAATAAATGTCTAGCATTTCTGTCTGGTCTGATGTCATCAGTGTGTATCAAGAAAATTGGGGATTTTTTTTATTCAGTGGCAAAAAAAGGGTTAAAGCTGCAGGAAAAGTGACACCATACATGGTCAGTTTAGACAAACTTTATTTTATACAAAAAAATAATGGTTTGTCAACAATAGAAAACAGAAATGGCATTATATATATATGCATTTTTACAAGCATCCCAAGGCAAAGGAAAGTAAATGAAGAGAGGATGAAGGAGTGTTCTTCACCATCCAAAGCGGGACACCAGCTTGCTCTGGTCATCCAAGTCCTTCTGGACCTTCTTCCTCATGTAAAAGATGGGACAGTCCCGGCTGCGGAAAGCACAGTGTTACAGGACACTTGGACCAAAAGCATGATTAATCCCTCTTCCGCTGCGTTCACTGAACCTTTGTGCTACTGTTGTTTAAAAAGACAACCAGTTTGTTGCAATGTAACGTCGAGGAAATGCTAAATACTGCAACCAGTGGAATATGACTGTTTACGTATTGTGTTGGGAGTTTGTTTTAGTGGTTCAGGTGCTACATGTTTACTAAGGCACAACTTTGAAAACTCTGAAGGCGTTTTCCTTAATCACAAGTGTATAAATACAAATAGCTTATTCTACAAATACATTTGAAGAACTGTTCTCTGCACTGTTCTTTCTGAAAGTTCTAATGCAGCAGTGTGAAATAAAGCAGAATATACACACAGACTTGTTTGGACTTCTGGCTCTGTGAGGACTGCTCCTTGACATAACGCATTCCCCTGAGCTCTACATCACAACCCAATTATGGCCTTAAATTGAAATCTGAGTCTTAACCCTCAAATAGACCTTAGCAGACACGTCCTCAATTTCCAAAAGAAGTCCTCGCTTTGCAAGTGGAATGTAGCAAAACAAAATATCACGGAGGACAAGTGTGCGCGCCTGCAAACGTCCCAGTTATCTCAGTTACAGTGTTGGTAGGAGATGGGATCATCTATTCTGCTGCTCTTCTCTCTTCTTGCTTTCTATTGAACATTCTGCCAGGACGTTCTAAGCCATTCTGACCTACTCCCCTAGGAGGTTAGTGAAGTTATCTGTGAAGAACTGCTGTAACAGGTGAAAACCCACTTTAGGACTGCTTACATTTGCAGAAATACTGAACTGATTAAATAAAACTGCAGGTTCCTGCAGAATCCTCAGGGGCTGGTTAAAAGTGTGCTCTTTCTTTAGATTGCCACATTGTAAGTTTCTGGATAAAAAGGAAGATAGTTGGTACCTGGTACAGAGCACATCCTCGTGGAGGGAACCTTGACAACGCTGACACTGAGTCCACAGGCGAGAGAAACGCTCCTCCAATGTATTCAGGTGATATATCTGGAATGTGTGGCAAAAAGAGTTACAAAAGACACGGGTGGGGGGGGGTGTTGATGAGATGGACAAGGATTAACAGTATTTAATCATACAGAGAACTAGTGTAAAGACATGCTGCTCACCTCCTTCTGGTACAGTTCAGACTCCTTTTTCTTGCAGAAATCGCACACAGCCGCTGTAATTTACGACAACACACGTCAAAAATTAACACCTCAAAGTGGAAATCAATGCGTGAGCACACACATCCTTCTACTTCTAACCCTCCCTCATACCATAACTAACCCCACAACAAAACCCTAAATCTGACCCCAAACACTCATTTGAAGTTGTGAGGACCAACCAAAATGTCCCCACTTTGTGAGTGGAATCCAGATTTCGGTACTCAATTTGCAGCTAGTATAAGAACACACTCTTTCACACCCAGACACACACCATCTGTCTTCAGCACAGCTCGGCAGCCGATACAGGTGCTCCTCTTCTGAGCAAACGCCATGAGGCCTCCGACTTTTGAGGTCAACACGGTCTTGCAGCGCGTGTGATCGCCCTCTGAAAGTCACCCAGACAGCAACGTTCAACACATTGTTGTTCTTTATCGTTACAAACACAAATCCATTCTCAAGTCCCCTAACCGGCTTAAAGCGATTCTGCATTCTGTAAATAAACTAAATAGCTATTGACAATTACACTCCTTTACCAACTGCCACATTATTAATATTTAATACAAATATTTTAATTTCACATCACATGCTGTTTTTTTTAAATTCTGAAATAAGAAGTGTCTATTCTACTCCATCTATCTGTGGCCAGAGATGCTGTTAGATTCTTCTACGGTGTGTGCGCGCACTTACTGAGCAGGACACTCTCAGCTTTGCTCTCTCCTAGGATGGGTTCAAATATCCGGAGCAGGGGCTTAGACAGCTGTTGCTCCAGGTAGTACTGCGTGTCGATGGGAATGGAGTTCTCCAGCACATAGATTGGATCCTACAGCAACACGTGGAGGGAGCGGGCATTATGGTCACGATGGGCGAAGGCGGAAAGACCAAAGAATCATCTTTGTTTCTGACTGACAGACCTCTGACTTCATGTACGCTGCTGCTCCTTTCGCAGCCTTGGTGATCACGTATGGGACCCGGTCTCCCAGGTTTGGAGCGCTGCCTGCGTCTCTTTTTCTCATTCTGCAACACATCCAGGTTCAGGGCACTTCCTCAACATATACACACACGTTTAAAGAGGATTATAAAAGGATCTTAAGAGTTTTAAAATCATACCTCTCTGCCAGCTCCACGTGCGCCTGTTTGCCCGCGTACTCCTGGGCAGTACGCGTTAGTTCCTTGGTGATCACGAGCTGGCTGATGTCGATGCGATTGCAGAGGAGGTCTGAGATCACCTCTTTAGCGTGATCCACAGCACCCTGGGGATCCCTGGTCAAACAAATCAGCATTTGTCACCTTCACAATAAATCAACACCTCAGAGTGGGGAGAGAGGCTGCAAGTACGAACACAGCTGCAAAAGCGTGTACCTGTCTATGAGGATCTTCTGCAGGCAGGTATTGATGAGATTGGCCACCAGGGGGCAGTTGTCTCTGCGGACAGTCTCGATACCCTTGCAGTCCATCTTGTCATGTGTGTCCGCACTGGATGAAAAGTAGAGGCCTGCGTATCGCTTCTTGTTGATTAGCAGATACGGGTAATAGACCTGTGGAAAAAAGGTAAGCGCTCATCAGCTGAGGGAGCATTTGCAGTGTTTATGAACCCAGTGGACAAAACTAGTACCTTCTCAAACTCCAGTTTGATGGGTGAAATAAAGTGGGAGGATACCCACTCTGCTGCCTCCCTCCCGATGCTCATGGCCTCATTTACCGTGGCAACTCCGAGCTTAACCATGACCGAGTCAGTATCTCCATAAATAACCTGGTGAAATAGAACCTTGGATATTAGCTTCCATCATTTCATCATTAATAGAACATTTAAAAAGAGTTATTACATCCGTTTATTACATTTATGTATTACCTTGGCATCGGCTTGGTAACCGTTGGAAATCGTGTATTTAGACTCCAGCAGCTGTTTGGTTTGTTCAATCATCTGTCTTCCAAAACCAGTGACGCTCTAAATAAGAAACAGTTGTAAAATAAAGAGAACAGTTGGTCTCTGAATAATTCACATTCAACAGTAATCTTGGTTATCAGTTTTTGCTTTAACCATCACACAGCAGGAAGTGCAACAATAAGCAAACCAAGAGGAACTGAAGCAGAAAACCACACCGGGTGCCACTCTTGTACGCTAACAAAAATCAGACAGCGTTTATCTCAAGCAACAAAGCAAGCAAAGCATCTAAAGGATGAGATCCCTCCAGCCTCATGCCGGTGATGAAATCATCTGGAGCTGTCTCTATGTGTATCAGCTGTGTATCACCTCTGCCTTGCTGGGTGTTGCACGGATGTGTTTGATTTCACATCATGACAACAGTTTGCTCACCTGTGAGATCTCAAGGCAGGGCAGTTTGCCCACCTGCGCACCGGTGAAGCCGTAAACTGAGTTGGCGCTGATTTTCAGAGCAAGCTGTCGGCCGTCCAGCACCTGCTGCTTAAATGGGTCGGTTTCCTTCTTTAGCTCTGCTTTGGCCCTGTAGGAAACCGAAGGGACCAACCTGGTTAAGTCTCTTTGCAACACCAAGATAAAACAGGCTCATGCGATAATCCAATTGTAAATTGCTGAGGTGTCAAACACAGACCTCTTTCTAGCCGACAGCAGATTCTCCAGGATTTCAGGTAAAAGTCCTTTCCTCACAGAGCTCTTCACAAAAAAATTACCAGTTGGAGTCTTGATGAAGTCTTCCGGCGAAAGGCTGAGACACAACATTTGCAAATCATGCCGATGCAAGACACAGAAATCAAACATGTTTCCCCCGGTGGACATTCAGACTCAGAATCCTTGAACTTCTCACCTGTCTTTATCTTGGGTGTTCTGCAGCAGCGTGGTATAGCACAGATTGTGGGCCATCATGATGGATGGATACAGAGAAGAGAAATCCAGGGTGGCAATAGGAATGCTGTAATACCTGCAAAGAGAAGGTCAGCGTCCGAGGCGTGCAGCGAGAGCCGAGGGAGGCTGTGCGCCAACGCCATATCTACTCACCCCTTCTCCGGCTCAATGACAGTGGCGCCAGTGTAGTCTTCTCCTCCTTCTGTCTTGACCACAGGCATCACCAGGTCCTGCTTCATGGCCTAAATATCGGCCCCAGTATATTTCCACACTTAAACACGTGCATATGTGCGTAGGGAGGAACCGATCCTCGTGTTTGTGATTCATTACCTGGCGAAGGAGCTGAGAGACAACTTTGATCTGCTGTCCCCTTGACAGCAGGTAGGTGAGAGGAACCCCCGTCACTCTGGCCATCTCCATGTAATTAATGACGCACATCAGTTTCTGCAGCAGGCGCAGCGGGAGGTAGGCGTCTTTGAGGCAGTAGACGGCCAAACGACGGCGCGTCTGTTCATTACCGTTCTGTGGCGGTTGGGAAAGGCGGGAATAGGTGAAAAAACAACCAAACACCAACATCTTTTTTTTTAAACCATACCAATTAATGCAGCAGTCTGAACCTGCTCTCCATTTTACCTGCAGATCAGTGATGATGGAGTGCTGCACGTCCTCTTTCTGTTCTTGCAAGAAGTGAAAACTGACTGCGTTTAGTGTATAAGAGCGTAGTTTGTAGTCCCTGAGGAGGACCTGGGAGAAACACAGCCATCGGAGATGACAGATCGTCGTGCATGTGCACTACGTGCCAAAACAACTTCAGAAAAAACAAACTGGAGAAGTAATTTGCAGACGCCGAATCTGACCTGTAGCAGGTCGAACTGAACCCGGCCCTCCATGTTCATGGTTTTGTTCTCTCTGCGGCCCATCTGTTTGCTTTGGAAGTTCAGATCACGCAGAACTGATTTGCTATTCCGTATCCGACCAAGGTAGGGAAAAGGGTTCACCTGCAGATACAAGGATATATTTCAACTAAAGTGTCGATCAGTGAATGTCCAAAGTATATAAATGTGGCTCCATCGAACCTTTAGAGTAGCTGCTCTGTTAAGCAGGTAGGGAAAGTCAAAGTTTTGGATATTGTATCCAGTAATGATATCAGGGTCCACCGTCCTCAAAAACTCGGCCCAGCTCTGTGCAGACAAGCGGAAGCGGCCAAGAAAATGATGTTAGAAATGACCGACACATCTGACAAAGTCTTAAGCTTTAGTCTGCCGTTACCTGCAGTAGCTTGGTCTCCTGTGTGAAACACAAGATCTGGGAGCCCACAATGCTGGCGCAGGACTGGAGGGTGAACACTGTGCGAATGAAGGGCTCCGTCTCGCCTTGTCGCTGCACCATGGAAGCGATCTGAATCACGGGGTCCTTGTCAGCTTCAGGAAAGATTCCTACAAGGCAACACATGATGACAGAAGCTTGTTATGGAACAAAATCAGGCCAAAGATGATGAAATTCTGTTCATGCTTAGTGTCCTGCAAAACCCATGAAAAAGGTTAAACCTTTTCTTCCTGCACACTCGATGTCAAAGCTTAGGACTCGGAGTGGTGCAATCCTCTGCCAATCTCCCTCTGCTGGGTGGCTTACGAAATCAGTCCACCCAATATCCACTTCATACTGACAAAAGGACACCTGATCCACAAAAGGAATTGATTGTACATTGAAATTCTGAAACACACACACACCTAGACTAATGCTACTAGGAAGAAGTTGGCCTACCTTGCCCAGGCACTGGGAATCAGTGACCAACAGATCATTCTCTTCTCGCACTCTATACTTTCCTTTAGGTAGTTCAATCCAGCAGCATCCCACCACATTAGTGTCCACCATAAACCTGGCCACACAGCAAACTCTTTTAAAATCTTAAAAGAGTGTGCTACACCTGCTGCAACGCGTCACTGCACCAATGTGTACACAGAAATGTCAACAGTTTTCTAATGCTAGCAAGTCTCCAGTATCACTGTTGCACAGCAGAAACAGATGCACACACCTTATCTCAAAATCTATGTTGGCCTCAAAAGCCTGATAATAATGTAGGGGAAAGGGTCCAAACTTGAGGCCTTGCTCGAGCAGTCTCTTGGCTGGAGCTATGAGACGAGGCATCGCCATGGTTATCCGAAGGAAATCAAGAACACGCTTCCCGTGGTAACCATACATGTCTGCAGGAAAAAACAAAATCTAACGTTTATAACAGATGGTGGAGCTTAGACACTTATCTTCATGCTATTCAGATTTGGTTAGTTGAATATAAAATCTCTTTTCACCCATTTACTTTATTTTCAAAATGTCAGTTTCACTATTTTAAGTTACTTGTATTCTCAAAAAACACACAAAATAGAACTTATGATTGGTCAAAAACTAGCATGCAGCAGCTGCACCCCATGGGAACTCACTCTCTTTGCGGGTGATATCCACGGCCAACACCGTGACTGAAATGTTGTCTTTGTTGGACCTCATGTCCTTCAGAACAGCAGAATTCAACTCATTTTGGAATTCACCCAGGTGAGCAGATGTGAAACCTGTCAATACAGGGAAGAGGAAAATGATGCAAAATTATCAGGAAACTCATTCAACAATTACATTTTCACCATTTAAAGAACAAGATCCAGGGCCCACAGGGCAAGAGCATATCAGCTTACTGGGTGACAAAATAAATGGTGGGAAAATGGTGACAGACTAAATGATGCAAGTACAGTATTTCAGGTTTCTCAAGATAGTGACGCAACAACAGATTTCCTAAGAACACTACAATTGACAACCAATACACCCACCCACGGGCATTTAGATGGACCGTAACACTGTCACCTACTAAATTCACTGACATAGGACAAGATTAACATGTGTTGTTATTTAAATTATTATGAAGTTTTTAAAAAAAATAAATCCATTAAAGTTTTTACCGTTTGGAGCAGGAACATAGAAATAAGGTGCAAAACCATGGATGTGGCAACACACGCTGTTGCCATTGTCTGTCACCCCAAACATTCGAACAATTGGGGCTTTCCCCTGTGATTGGCCGGGCATGCCTGCCGCTGTCACCCCTGCAGGATGGGAAAAAAAATAAAGAAAAGCAACTCAGATACCAGACTTTTTCTACATTCAGAAACAACAAAACAGGTTAAAATGATTCCAAGAGAACCGCCCTGCTGACAAAAATCACATTTGCGATTTCTATGTAAGGCATCGTTAAAGTTTACCTAAATAATAATCTAAATCAATCTGCTGGAAGACCAAAGTGTCAGTTGATGGGTCGAGTGCAGGAGCAGGAGGCCTCCTCCAACGAGGGTTGAGGTCTGTAGTGAATAGGTCGCCTGAAGGAACAAAGTGGAAACAGGGGCATTAATAGAGACTGAAGAATAACTTTGTGAAGAATAACTAATGAACTTCACCCTTTTCCAGTAATGGAATATTGGCAAGTTGAGATCTGCACTTTTGTTAACAATATACTGGATATACATTTTAAAAAAAAGATGTCAAGTTTAAAATTGTGTGGTTTTCTGTGCAATACACACCAACAGGAATAACATCATGGCTGGCTTGCCCCTCCTGATCCTCTATATCCATATCTGCGTCAAGAAACATTGACAATTCCTCTTCAAACTGTGATGGACTGTCCTCCCATTCAGTGTTCTTTTTAGCCCATTTGGACTGAGGAGCACCTCCCATTAAGGAGTCATTATTGCGCCGTTTAAACTCCATATCTGCAGAAAATTAAATGGAGGTTAGAGAGGGAATATGCATCTGTAAACTGTAAATTATACCATGTTAAGAGTTTCAATAAATAAAAATTGTTAAATGCATATATCAAAGAAACCATTCAGTTCTTTTCAACAGATCCAATCAGTATAGTTAACTCAAACAACAGAGGATAAAATCGGAATTGTATGAGGATGAAAGCACACTAAAAAACGGGAGTTTAGACCAAAATAGTATGCCAATCACAAATACGATAATTGTATTTCATTAATAAGACGTCTTTTACTTTGAACAAGAGGATGAGATATAATAAGGTCGTATATTTTACAGTAAGCACCAATGAATAACAAACCCTAGACATCTTTGCATACAGTTAATACGTTAGCCCTTTAGCTGTTCAAAAAGATGCTATTGTCCATAAAATGTTGTACATGGAACTTAGCTCAGCACGACAGTTAGCAATGCAACTAGCTTTAACCACCGCCTGTCTCTCAGAACTTGTAAATACAAGGATGTTGATATCAGCGTGTCGACACTATACTGAATGTACAGGACAGCGTCAATTCAAATAGAGAAATGATGCCAGGATACTATAGAGTTTCTATTATAAAAGCGACTTTCGTTAGTAACAGACTTCAGCTGTCAGCTAGCAAACATCAAAGGTAAACACGAAACAATCTCGCGCCAAAACATATCAAATCAAAATGTGGGGCAACGTCACTGTGCAAGACATCCAAAACATTTCTATTGATGAGTGATGAATACCGATCTCTGCTAGCTGATGACCAAAGTCCCTGGGCCGACAAACGCTCCCGCCACTCTTCTTCAATTTGTGAACTTTCGCCAAAGAACGCGCGGAAACTTTCCGCGAAAACCAATACTAAGGGCTCTGGAAGTGACGTCACGCCACCGCCGGAAGTTTTATGTTTCGTGAAGCGGAAGAAGGGCTCTCGCGTCCACTGTTTTCCCGGGAAAAGTACGTCACCGTCTTTCCGTCAGACTCAGGAATTTTAGAAATAACTGATATACAATTTATCCATAAACAAAAATAACATTAAAAATGATACTGTGGGATTCTATTCGGATTTGTTTGTTCTGTTTACGCCCGGAGCATAATGAAATATATAAATAAAGATTACGGTTATTCGCAATTATTCCATTTTGCATGTATTCAAAATGTTGTATTGCTATGATGCGTATGACTGGTCTCTTTTAGACGATGACATTTTTATTGTTGATACGCCTAATACAAAACATGAAATGAACATTTCTGTCTGAATCGGTGAAGCTACTAGAAAATTGTAAAATTGTGATTATATTGACGCAATGCAGTTCTATAGTTAGCAGTAGTTTAAAAAGCCAACAGGAAAAAATGGCCAATTTAAAAACACATGGACAAATTCTGCAAAAATAAACATAGTTACACAGGGTTCCAAAAAACACCACACATTGACACAGCCCTGAATCAAACAATCAATATAAAATTTAGAAGCACTGTCTCTGAATAGCTGACAGGGAATGCAATAGCCTTTATAATAGTGATATCATTTACAGTTGCGTTGTGATTATACTATGGTATAATTCATGGTATTTCACTATGACTGGATGTCAACTTTTTAAAATCCAATTATGCAGGTGTTCTTCGGTATACAACATTCATTAATCACTGTTCTCATTTATTGTTAACGGGCCGTATACAAACACAGTTAACATCATATAGTCAGCGATGTGAATGTTGCTCATGCGTTTTTTTATAGGACAGAACACTGACATGTAGATAGTTTGCTGTATTAATATCACTGGTCACGCTGTCTTCTCAAAACGATGCTGTCTATGACCCATGGATGGAGTTATAAATAGCTTGTTGCTCTTCTCTCGCCTTGCCGAGGACAAAAAGAAAAAGGTTGCCCGAATTCCCTCGACCCCCTACTTTTGAATGGATGGAGGGACTGTCCACCAACCACGGCCCTCTCACTTCTGCTCGGCCAATGGCAGCTCTCGTCTGAGGAAAACACCCAGTTCCCCTCACGTTTTTGCACAGGGGCGGAGACAAATGGGGAAAGGAGCCAATAGGAGCCGCGAATGGAATGACAGCAGCGGCTCTTCTTCCTGCAACTGGGGCCGGGGGCGTCCTCCGCCGAGGACAGACAGCTGACGCTCCAAACCAATGTGAGTCCCTGGCATTTAACTCAGGCCGCTGCCCCCTTCTCACTCCTTCTCCGCAGATTTCCTTGTTTGGGTTGGCTCCGACAGCTGTTGGTGTGCACTTCATCTCGGGAAAGTTAAGAAAACGCTGAAAGGTGAGGAGTCTTCTGTCGTTTATTCGCCACAAACGCGAATAATGTTGCTTACTTTCTCAGCGGGCACGAGCGCGCATCGGGACGCCGTGTCCTCTGCGCGTCTCCGCGGCTCGCGTGCATTGGATGCCTGCGTGCTGTCACGTTCGCCTTCCTGCACATGCAAAAACGCGCTGGGGAAACTGTCTTGAAGCACCACCTGGGAGTTTGGTTTTAGGAAGAGCAGCCGTAGGGCGACCCGGTGCGTGCCCCGCTGATTCCCGACAGGTAAGGAGCGCGTGTGAGGAGACCTGTAGCGAGGCCCTCTTGAATAAGATAAGAATCCATTCAGGCAAAGCCAAGGTGATGGTGTCGGCATGAAAACGCAACTGTCACTATGATTTCAGAGAATCTGGTGTCCTGGCTTGGTTTTTGGGGCTGAGCCCGATCGAAATCCAGAGGGGCCCCTGAAAAAAAAGCTGTTAATTTCCACCCGCATCCTCTGTAGGAGCCTTTGAGAATGGCGGCTTGCTTGCATATATATGCGCATATAGAAATAAAATGCTGGGATTTGCTCTCATACCCAACAGACAGATTTGGAATTTCAGTGCACAAGTTTTCGCTTTGAACATTCACCTATCAAAGAAAACTCATCGTTTTGGTGTTTTCGTTTTTATCCACGCATCTGTGTCGGAGACGGACAATGCGCTAAACAAAGCATTTTCACTAACCTGCTCCTTTAAGTATCAGCATTGTATTCTGGTCATTTGGCCCTTTATCAGTCAGACCGTGAACTTTAGCGACATTCCTTTGACTCTTATGTGAACAACTGTTATCAGTTTTTGCCAGGAGCTGTGGACGAGGTGTTCATGCAAAATCGTTTGTCATTTTCAGCCTTTATACAAAGCAAAATAAATAAAAGTGCTCCGAGACTTAGTCTTTGCTATAACCTATTAGGAGAAGCTGCAAATCCTTACGTACAAAATATTAAACAGTTATTTAATATACAGGTACTTTTCATTGAAGAATCATCAGGTTTTAACTTGATTTCATTTCAACAGATAGTAATTGTAACTCAGTGGGTCAAGTCTGTACATGATCAGAACTCTGTGGTTCAGTAGATTCAGTTCTTCTGCCTTAATGGAGCCATTTGACTTCACAACAAACCACAACAATTAAACCTCTCAGATATTTGCTTTCTTCGAAGTCTTACAATAAGAAATATGTGGCCTCTGTGTGTGATCACATCATTGTTGTGTGGTACACCAGTGAAAGTCTATTGGAGTTGTTGGGAAGGCGTTTTCGTGTAAATCTGACCACATGACTGCATTCGAGTAAATGTTCAGTGAATGCTATTCATCCAGGTGATAGGGCGGTTGTTAGGGAGGCACACACACAGCAGGGAGAAGAATCGAGTTTCAGGATTGAGAAAGAATGTTACATCATAATAGTTTAGTGTGTAGTAATAATATGTGATGAAACATGTAGTTCATTGATGAAATGCAAAACTGGTGTCATTTAAAGAACTTTCTTTGGTGTCTAGAATCACATTTCAAGCCCTCTGCAGTGGAGGCAAATATTTGAGGTGGCTCCATTTAAGCACAGTGTGTTTTGTGTTTACCCAGCATGCCACTGGCCCGCAGCCTGTCCGTCACGTCCCTCTCAGCCCTGGAGGAGTGGGACGAGGAGTTTGATTTAGAAGACGCCGTTCTCTTTGAAATTGCGTGGGAGGTCGCCAACAAAGGCAAGTCCCGCCAGGGCTCCTCTATGGGTTTTGACTTGGTTCTTTATGAAATCGGTGTTCTAAACCTACATTCCATTTTTGCCCTGTGTGTGAAGTTGGAGGCATCTACACCGTCATCCAGACGAAAGCTCGCCTGACCGCCGAGGAATGGGGGGAGAACTATTTCCTGGTGGGCCCCTACGTGGAGAGCAACGTGCGCACTCAGGTGGAGCTGATCGAGCCCCCGACCCCTATACTGAGGAGAACCATTGACAAGATGAACTCCAGAGGGTGTAAGGTATGCAGAACACACTGAACGCCCCACTCCCCGTTAGCCCCCGATAGACCCAGAGTCCCCACTCTCTCTGTTTCTATACACGTCACTGACATTTGCTTGCAAAGGTTAAAAGTGGTATCAGTGTCTCCCCCGTCCACACTGACATGCACCAGAAATAGGGGTGGGTGTGTGTGTCTCGTGCTGTGTCACTCTAGGAGATCTGTGGAATTATGGGTCATGACAAGGAGCGGTTACTGCTCTATTTTCAACACAGCAGGTTGCACAATGTTTAAGCTCAAGAACTATACTGTACTTGTTCTAAAATGCCAAACCTATACATGGATTGATATGCATGTGAACTGTATACATTACACACTGTATACATAGCAAAGTCCAAAATACTAACCGTCATGAATATAAACCAAACAAGATTAAATAAAGTACCAGTAACGGTTAGGTGACACATTTAATTTGATAATCAATCAGGCATGAAATAAACTTAACTTATAGTTTCGATGTTTTACAATATACGGTAAGATATTTATTTCACAATGAATGTACATGAAGGAGATGATTAGAAGCGATCGCACTATGGCCTGAATTTGAAGCGCCTATTCCGCCCTCTACCGGAGAGTTTGTGTTATTGCTGGGTCCTGCATTATCCTGGCAAATTGCACGTTTGTCATTAGACGAACCTATTTATGCTGATTAAAACATCATTTTAAAAAAGTTAGCAATTTTTCTTAAGAACCCATATTAGATTTAATGACTTTTTCATTCAGAAATAACACATAGCCTTCAGCTGATGTGAATCTTTATCTTTTCTTTTCACACTACTGCTATTTCTTTAGATCTACTTTGGGAGGTGGCTGATAGAGGGCAGCCCTTACGTTATTCTGATAGACGTTGGGTTCACCGCCTGGTCTCTGGACACCTGGAAGAGCGAGCTGTGGGACATCAGTGGCATTGGTGTGCCGTGGTTTGACCGTGAGGCCAATGACGCCGTGCTATTTGGCTTCCTGACAGCGTGGCTGCTCGGAGAGGTCAGAGAGCTTCAATTAGACGATGGAACAGTTGCTTAGAACAAAATGTCTTAGTGCACATATTGATAATTATTGCAGTATGCTGCGCAAAGCGAGGAGCCGCACATTGTGGCTCATTTCCATGAGTGGTTGGCAGGCCTGGGCCTAGTTCTTTGCAGACAGAGGCAGCTGCCTGTTGCCACCATCTTCACCACCCACGCCACACTGCTGGGACGCTACCTGTGTGCTGGGAATGTGGACTTCTACAACAAGCTTTCCGAGGTACGAATGATTACAACAGTTGAGTAGGTCAGGATTGACGAGCGTTCTGACTAGTTGGGCATTAAAGGGGATGTTTAATCTCTCCTGTTTCGGTGCCATTCAGTTCAATGTGGATAAGGAAGCCGGCGATAGACAGATCTACCACCGCTACTGCATAGAGCGGGCGGCCGCCCACTGCGCCCACGTCTTCAGCACCGTGTCAAAGATCACTGCCATAGAGGCAGAGCACCTGCTGAAGAGGAAACCAGGTGTGTGGAGGTGAATTCATGTGGCAGTTGCAGGGACGGGAGTAAGCAGTTAAATGTTCTCTAATTATTTAGAGTTCGGTATCGAGTAAAAACGCAGGTTGTTGTTGCTGTTATTAATTTAAATGCACAAACAGTCAATAATTTCATGTATCACATTGTGCTGTAGCAACAGGTGAAGACAAAATGCTAAAAAGTCAAATCTTCATGTTTGGTTTCCATTATAATGGTGATAATTGACTGGTTGTGTTGGTTCAAGAGGCTAAGAACACACTTGTAGTGGTGTTACACAATTGGTTGTTCTTCACTTCTTTTTCTTCCTGCCCTGATGTGCAGACATCATCACTCCTAACGGGCTCAACGTAAAGAAGTTCTCCGCCATGCACGAGTTTCAGAACCTCCACGCTCAGAGCAAGAATCGAATTCAGGAGTTTGTCAGAGGACATTTTTATGGGTCAGTCGGAAACAGCTGCCTACTTAATTGATTAGTAAGTGACTGATTTTGTTGTAGTGCATTATTGTTGGTGTGACCGATTTTTCTTTGCGTTCGGTTTGACTTTCAGGCACCTTGACTTCAACCTGGATAAATGTCTGTTCCTCTTCATCGCTGGGAGGTATGAGTTCTCTAACAAAGGTGCTGACCTCTTCTTGGAATCTCTGGCCCGCCTCAACTATCTGCTTCGAGTAAGTGTGTATTTGTGGCATTGTGTCAACGCACTGTGTGTGTTGGGAGTGTAAATCCACACGCCTGTGTACTTTCTGTCTCTCGCAGGTCAGTCACAGCGACCTGACGGTTATTGCCTTCTTCATTATGCCCGCCCGAACAAACAACTTCAACGTGGAGACGTTGAAGGGCCAAGCAGTCAGGAAACAGCTTTGGTGAGGGTCCTTCATGCAGCAAATGTGTATCGTGATCCAGAGTGTATTTAAATACATGCTGTCATCACCGTCAGACACCGAGACCCCAGTGCTGAGTGTTTGCAGTGACCTCTATTTTTACCTTTGACAGGGACACTGCTCAGACCGTGAAGGAACGTTTCGGAAAGAAACTATACGAGTCACTTCTCGTGTAAGTTGCCCGGCTTATATTCTATATTCCATGACACAGCTGATTGACACAGTATCCATGACAACTGTGATTGACTTTGTGTGTATCCAGTTTGCTGCAGCAGCTTTTATATCCTGTCATTTAAAATGCCCCTCAGAGACAGAAAGATATATATTATAATTACTTTGCTTTAAATAATTATTTTAATGTCTGTTCCCTGAAATAGTGATTAATAGGAAAAGTGTTTCAGAGGAGCCACAAATGCAGAAAACTGTATTTACATTAAACACGGAGCAATATAAGCAAAAATGCATCCCTGTTAATTTGCTGTTGTAGATTTTGTCCCATCATATAAATGTGTCATTTTAAAATATTGGATACTATCTAAATCGCACTATATCAATTAGTGGACAGCTGCCTGATGTGTCCAAGATGCTGGATAAAGAGGACTTCACCATAATGAAGCGTGCCATCTTTGCAACTCAGAGACAGTGCCAGCCCCCCATCTGCACCCACAACATGCTTGAGGACGCCAGTGACCCCATCCTAAACTGCGTTCGACGCATCGGCCTCTTCAACAGCTCCTCTGACCGTGTCAAAGTACGCAAGATGATGTCACGCACTAAAAATGTTACCTCGACCAATACTGCGTTCTCCTTTTGCGCAAGCGATGGCGACTTGGACGTGACTAACCAAATACGCAGATGAGCATGAACTGCAGTGCCAGTTAATGCCTGAGGTTTTTCAGTCATTTTCAAGGTGTGCGTGAGCTAAAAATGCTCTTTTTCTCTTTTCAGATTATCTTTCATCCGGAGTTTCTTTCGTCCACTTCTCCTCTACTTCCCATGGATTATGAGGACTTTGTGCGAGGTTGCCACCTGGGCGTCTTCCCCTCTTACTATGAGCCTTGGGGCTACACGCCAGGTAAGACTCAAGCACGGTCATGAGATGATTCTATAATAATAAATAATAATAATGATCCATTACACAATAATGCAGCATCCACCCACAATAGTCCTTTTTGGTTTTCTCACCACCAGCCGAGTGCACCGTCATGGGAATCCCATCAATCTCAACAAACCTGTCAGGCTTTGGCTGTTTCATGGAGGAACACATCGCGGACCCATCAGCATATGGTCCGTTTCACATGCTTGAAGCATTAATGAGTTGTTGTTTTTTGGGGGGGGGAATGAGGGTTAACTTTCTCCTTTCTCATCATCGCAGGTATTTACATCCTGGACCGGAGGTTTCGAGGGGTCGACGAGTCCTGCAATCAGCTCACTTCCTTCCTGTTTCAGTTCTGTAAGCAGAGTCGGCGCCAGAGGATCATCCAGCGGAACCGAACCGAGCGCCTGAGCGACCTGCTGGACTGGCGATACCTCGGCAGAGTACGCTTCCAAAGCCCACTCGCTCTGTTCTCCTGAGATCAGCAAGACATCATAATATTGGTTTTCTTTTGTTCTGCGCTAGTATTACATATCTGCACGTCACATGGCCCTGGCTAAAGCATTTCCTGACATCTACCAGTATGAGCTCAATGAGCCAACCTCAGTAAGTGCTACATTTGTTGCATTTAATTAAAGAATCAACAGTTTTGGGGTCAAGCAAGTATCTTCACGAGCTGGACAGTTATATTAAAAAGGATACAAATCCAAGTAATTCAAATGTTGTCTTGTCCGCCCTCAGACGTCCGGGTTCCGCTACCCCAGACCAGCCTCCGTGCCCCCATCTCCAGCACTGTCTCGCCACTCCTCCCCCCACCACAGCGAAGCCGAGGACAACGACGAAGACGAATGCTACGACGAGGATCTGGAGGCTGAGAAGGACCGGGTGAACATCCGCCAGCCCTTCGTCGTGCCCTTCAAAAACAAGTCCTCCCTCTTTGTCACCAATGGCGATGGCGAGGGTGACGCCACTGAGAAAAACTGAGAGGCCTGCATGCACACACGCACGCTAAAACTTACTCGGAAAAAACGTGGTGACGGTTAAACCGCTCGCACACTCAGACACTTTATAGCCTCAGTAAGTACAGTTGTGTGTTAGTGTGGTAAAAGTTGTCAGCTTGTTGTGGGGGAAAAAAAAAGAAAAAAAACAAATCGCATTACTGTCAGTGTCTTCCTGTACTGTACCTCAGAACTTTTAAAAGATATCGCGTCCGTTTCTTAAGTTTCCTCTTGTTTCAGTTACACCAGCAGCAGGTTGTGTGTTTCATGGCGTAAACGTAGCAGCTATTTAAAGGGCTCAACGTGGAGGTTTCAAGAGTGCCGAATACTGTCATGTACTACCAACACTGGATAACGTACAGCAGAGATAAAAGATTCAATATCACTGATTACTGTGAGTCTCTTAAAGCATTTTTATACCTGATACAACGTGTTACAGAGCAGGGACAAGATGAGAGCCATCCTTTTAGCACCTTGACTGCGGCTCCACACACAGCACAGGTACACTGGGCTGGTGTTTGGGCCTCACCCGTACTTCAAAAGCGACTACAATGTTAAATTGTTGACCAGCCACGTCAAAAGAAACCAGTTTAGGAAGCATCATAGGAAAGTTGCTGATTGGTTCACCTCTTATGCAAACTTTCATTATCTGATTCTGTCCTGTTTCATTTGCACCTGTTGTCACTGTCTTTCTGCACCTTATTGTATCGAAGCCTTTCAGTGATGAACAACCTTGAAATGCCTCATCGGCCTTTTTTTGTTCATTTTGTTTTTTCAAAAATCTGTCTGTATGGGTGGATGGTGGCAATTTCAGGGATTTGGAAAGTGTTTTAGTGTTAAGACATGGAAGGACTGAAATGGGACTGTGTCCTTTTCAGGGGAATATGAGGAAAGCCAGTAATGAGAGCGAGACTGTGTGTGTCTGTTGTGGAAAAGTAAACGGCTTTATTAACTGTGTTTTCACGCCTCCCGTAAGAGTGTTGACATTTGCACCAGTGCACCAGATTAACCTGTAATAAATTTTAAATCTCTATAGTATATAAACTTACAAACGGACACATTGGTGTTCTGCAAAGATTCTGACTCTTGGTTTATTGTGACACAAATATTGGAAGCAGCATCCTCGTCCTCGCTGCCCGCTTCAGCACAAGTAAACTTGGCCCCCGTGACCTTTGCAAACTGACAAAACGATAATTGTGATGATTCTTGTTAGACTTCATGGAAAGTTTTGTCACATTGCATTTTATTGAAAGCGCAACAAAAGCAGGACTCGCCTTGTACACTGCCCCAGAAGGAGGTGTACGTTGCGCTGCCGGTGACGGCCCCAAGTGCAGCCGGGTTCCTCCTCACCGTTTTTACCGAGAAGCCGTCGGGCCCCGTCACCTCCACCTCCACCACATGATAGTCACTTAACCTGCAGCGAGAAGGGGGGGGTGCACATGATTGAGTGGGGATCTGATGGGTCACAGCGGATCATTCTGACATCCGTGGAGGACTCACGCCGTGTCTGACACGATCTCCCCCCGGACCCTGTTGAAGCCCAACGCTCCTGCTGCCACCGCCGCCGCCGCCATGGTGTTCACGTTGTTCGGGGCGAGGGGGCACAGCTCTGCCACAGACCCGCTGAATAAAACGCGCCGGCCTTCCCCCTCCTTCCAGTCAGAGAGGGCGTCTCCTGTCAGCCGGAAACAGGACGGATGCTTGGACATTCTTACAAAGACACCCTGGAAACACAGAGGCGTGCTCATCCAGGTGAACGCTGACAATACAAAGGATCTATTATCATTAGTGACTACAGAGCTGCACTGTCACCTTTAATTTCCCACTGTCATTCATTCTCTGGATGTCTTGGCCTCCCCATAATGCACCGCTGGGTACATAAAGTGTCCTGTTGTACTGGTGAGCTGCCTGACGGAGCCCCTGGTTTAAATCGGCATCAGCCAGGGCAGAGGGAGAGCCCACCTTCGAGATGGAAAACATACAACGCAGGCTGTTGAGACTGTCAACACCTCTGTCACCTATTGTCACTTTAGTGAAAATTTCAAGCACGAGCGGCTTGATTTCTTCAGGCCCTTCAAATATCTTGAGACATCTGCACCTCGTTTTGCATTTCTTCATCAAATTGTGTGGAATCAACACGATTCCTCACCATTGAGGCATATTTGGGATTTTAAATTTTAAATCTCACCATAAAATGAGCGTGGGACAGGAAGAGGGCTCCAAATTCTTTAACTATCTGTGGATGGCATACCTCTACAATCAGGTCACACTTCCTGCCAAACAAAGGGACATACATGCATGTTCATAATGCAGAGAAACGTGTGTGTGTGTGTGTGTGTGTGTGTGTGTGTGGTGTGTGTGTGTGTGTTGTGTGTGTGTGTGTGTGTGTGTGTGTGTGTGTTTGCACCTGCTTGGAAAGGATGACAAATCCTGCAGAATAAGTTCATCTGGAACTAGACCTTTCAGCTTGGCCGGATCTCTGTTCCAAACAAAAGCCAACGTTAGGCCCAGAGCTGATCCATCTCTGAGGATCCTCTCCACGAGGTACTTCCCTGATGCACACACACTTCGACGTTAGTACACATGTTGTGACATGGCAACAGGTGAGAGAAAGTGTGTGTTGTGTGGAATAACAAAGGCGAGCTCCTCACACCTATATGTCCAAATCCCACAACTCCAACCCTCTGGGAGGAAGAGATGGTCGCCATGTCCTCAGCTGACGGACGGAGCAGAGTTGGCACAAGATAAACTCCAAACAACACACACACACACTAACACACACACACGCGTGTGTCCCATTTAGCACCGCACTTGCTGTTTTATTGCTCTACTCACCAGATAATCTTACACCCCTCCACTGCCGTGTGCCCTCTCGACTCAATACAGACACAAAGAATTGTGGGAAAGTACAAAGTTTGAATGAGTATAAGAGGGTGGCGTTCGGAATTACAGCTGTGCTGTGTGAGTCAGAATATTACGCAGGGCTCCCAAATAGAGCTTTATATAGAGCCACACATCTGACCTCTCTTTAAACTAAGTTTCATGACCCCATGTTGGCATTTCTCCTTATTTTCAGGCAAATCGCTATAGAAAAACTGAATAGGGCAGGTTCATAAAGCTGACTCGTTCTAAACGACACACGCCTATCAGAGAGGTCATGGTTAATCATTGTTTCCAGTTCATCCACGTGTAGAAGTATCACCCACAATATTCTTCTTCTTTCATTCAAACTTTTTTAATATCAGATGCAGATTTGCATCTAATTCAGTTCACCATAAATATAAATATAAGATATGAATATTGATTCAGAATCACAGATCTGGGATCTGGACAAAATTTGTTTGGAGAAATGTGAGGTAAAAATGGAAAATATAGGAGTTTATATGTTTTTTGAGCATTTGTAGGTCGGATGTTGCTGAACTTCACCCATGAAGCGAGCAAACAACGTACCATCACATTTGACTGTAGTTAACTTTGCCCCTTGCAAGTTGATGTCACCAATGTAGTTCAGCTACAGAGGTTTAAGGTCAGCACGAAGCCTCAAAACAGGCAGATCACTGATTATCAGAGCGTAATCACACAGTGACGATCGGTCCAAAGTCCAGTGATAGCGGCTGATTCCGAACAGGACTAATACTTTGAGGATCATTCCATATTTGCATGGGCACCAGGCTGTAAAGGGATAGAGGCAAAGCCACAGGAATACAGGTGTATCCGGAGACATCTGCTGGAACCAGGACGGTGCTGAGACAATGGACATCCTCGATACACATGCCTATGACAGGCGCCAAAAGAGAAATACGGTACTGTTCTTTTCCTGGAAGAGACAGAAAGAATCTCTTTGTTGACCAACTTTTTTAATGTGTCTGTTTGTTTCTTCTCTTCCCTCTGCGACAGTCGTGCGCCTTGTTTTTTTCTCTCCTGCCGTTCTTTTTGGCCTCAGCACTGTACCTCTACCTGTTGACCCCTGATTTCTCAGCATCCATCACCTTAGCAGGCACCAAGTCAGCACCCGTGCTGCTTCTGGCTGCTGTGGTGCTGAGCTGGAACGGGGGCCAGAGCGTCCTGGGTGTGGTGGGAGGACTGGTGTTCTCCGCTGTGGGTGACTGCTGCCTGGTTTGGCCAGAGCTTTTTCTGCACGGTATGTGGCTTGATACAGAGTTTTACTTATTAGATCCATTTTTTCCCATCTTGACTGACCATGGTGGGCAGTTTCAAGTGATCGCATTGTGCCGGTTCTAAAGTCCACTTCCCTTTCAGGAATGGGTGCATTCGGAGTGGCCCACCTGCTGTATTCCTTCTCTTTCCTCACCAGTCGTTACGCAGCCTATTCCTCTTCCTCTTGGAGCCGTTTTCTCTATCTGATCCTGCTGGTGATCGCAGGGGGCTTCTACACATACCTTTATCCATTCCTGAAGAAAGATCCAGAATCTGACATTCTGGTTCCAGCTGTGGGGGTCTACGTTGCCTTAATCACGCTAATGGGGGCGTTGGCTGTCAGAACCCGCCGTGCTCTGACGCTGCTGGGGAGTGTGTTCTTCATGATAT
This sequence comes from Takifugu flavidus, assembly GCF_003711565.1. Taxonomy (NCBI): domain Eukaryota; kingdom Metazoa; phylum Chordata; class Actinopteri; order Tetraodontiformes; family Tetraodontidae; genus Takifugu; species Takifugu flavidus. Next base: position 5,533,469 of record NC_079537.1, on the reverse strand, counting down.
CCGACATGTCGCTGGCATTGCAGGTTTTCAAGGTGATGCCACCCATGAAGCAAGGCAACATTGTTGTCATGGTTACATATTATTTAGCGCAGCTGCTTATAGCTGTGGGTGATATCAAGGCCACGGAGACCACGGAGGACTTTTCAAAATGGAAGGCGTCCTAAACAGCATACCTGATGTTTACCTAATGTCCAGGGGAATCCCACGCACCTGCTAAAACTGTCTGTAAATGCCTGTAGTTTTATTAAGAGATCCTCAAACACAGAAGTTAGACAGAAGGGTGGACAAAAGTTGACAACTTGATATTTGGTACAGGTTTTCCTTGTATTCCTTGAGAACATGCCATTTTCTGTACTGTATATAAATAATATTTGTTCCATTTAAAAAAATAAAGTGCCGTCACTGTTTCCAGATTTCCATCTTGAGACATGTTTAATAAACACACTTTAACTCAAGGACATCACACAAAGTTGAAGAATTCTATGATAAATGAGACATAAGAGGAAGAACATGAGTTTTCTGTACAATATGCACAAAACAAGGGAAAATGTCTTTTTCAGCGATCCATCCCATTGTCGTCTGACTGCTGTCTTTGGAAACACATACTCCTCAAATGCTTGCAGAATTCCAGTTCCTCCTGTTGGGAATAGAAACATGAGTTTTAAACTCCCGGGAATTTCATGGGATTTCATTGCCCCATGTTTTTCCTATATCGTGTAAACATACCGTACAGCGTGTGTTGCTAATTTTAATAAACCCTTTTTCAAGGCACCTCAAATGATCACATCAACCAACATTCAGTAGGACCGTTGTGGTTTTTTGTTCTTTGTGTGACAGCAAGGATTTTATTACTAAATAAATTGAAGACAGCAGCCTGTGTGGGGATCTGCAGGAATGATACATCTGGATTCAACTTTATTACAAAGGCTACAAAAATGTCAACATTAATGTATACAGTCCAGTCTAATTATCCTAGGAGCTGCAGGTATATTCTTTACATCTTTATTATGGGTGGTGTAAATCATATCAGGCCTGTCAGGCTTTTGTTAATACCAAAAGAATGAAGAGTATTAGTACATACAAGTATTTCAGACATATTCCAGATTTATGAAAGGATCTTGTGAGTTTCTCCACCACGCAGTCACTAGTTTTAGCATCTCAGCATCAAGACTCACCTCATTTTCTTCTTTGCCACGGAGCTCTACAGAGCGCTGTTTGAGGAGCTCCTCCAGACCCAGGGCAGGATCCCTGCAGTCTCTCAGACCCTGCGGGCAGTCCTCCACCAGACTACACAAACACAACAGAGTAAAAAACATTAACACAGGAAGAGGTTGTGTCTATTAATGCGCTGAAAGAGGCAAAACCGGGATCCTTACCAGCAGAGGGTGCCAACCACATGCTCGTGAAACTGTGAGTGTGGTGTGCGAAGAACAGATACCAGCTGCTGTACCATACCCATGGAGACAACTGTGTCTGTAAGAAAGAGGAAACAATATTAAATACACACCAGCGAGTCTGATCTCGTGCAAGAAACATAATCTACAATATTCGTGGTTGAGACTTTGAGACAAGATGTAATTTTCAAGAAGGGAAGTAACTTATAAATGGTAGATTAGTATAACCAAGTTTAATACAGACTTTATTAAGCACGATACATCACCTGACAGCTTACCTTTGTGTTCAGGATGTGAGGTCAACAGGTTGAGCAGAAGAAACGCTGACTTGGTCCTGAGCTTCTCGTTCTCCGACTGCATGCCTCGCATCAGCACCGAGAAACCATCGTGTGACAAGAACGCTTGGAGCCCAGCCTCTTGCTCCCGAACCAGGCCTAATGTCAGAATGGTGTCATGTTAATCAACACTTCAGTTTGGAATGACCCTAATGGAGTTTCTGTTACTGGAAAGTTGCTGTTCATCTTTAAATTAATTAAACACTCACATGACAAGGCGTAAAGAGCTTTAACTCTGACTGTGGGGTGCGGGTCTGAATCTGTCAGCTGCAGCAGTTTTGGTAATGTCCCAATGCCAAGTAAGTGGGTCTGCAGCTGCGGCATGTTCTGGGCACATGAAGCAATAAGCTCTGCAGCACGCCACCTCAGACCACTTTGAGAATGGCTCAGATACCGAGAGACACAGAGTTCCAGTCCACCGAGAACCATCAGGTCTGTGAAATGTAAGAGAAGGGCAAACAGGACTGAGTGTACAATACATCAACTGCATCAATAAGGAGGCTTGAAGTCCAACCGAGCTATAGACCAGCTAAAATAAATTAACCCTTATATTATTTTTTATTACAAACCTCTTGCATTGTCCAGATTCTCACACAATTCCGACAGCATCTCAAAGGCAGATTCCTTCGCTTCATCATCATCTTCATCCAACTCTCCTTCACCTTTTCCCTCTTGATTCAACACAGCTAAGCACGTCTTCATTTGCTCCACTTCGTCCATCTGCCCCTTAGCAACATCTGCAAGAGCTTCCCTCAGCCACGCTTTCCTCTGTCAGAAGGAAAAACACAAGGTTTATCATGCTAATGTCTTTGTGCCCAATCGCCACTAATGTCATCTATTAGCAGTGTTGACGTTACCTCCTCTGACATGGGTTCAGCAGGTGCAGGTTCCTCCGTAGCTGATCCAGCATCCACAGCCAGCTGCAGAAGCCCTTGCAGGTTCTGGGGATATCTTCTACTCTGTCCGTTTTCCTCTGCCATGATGTCTACATTGGAAAAGAGACAACAATGAGACCTCGACAGCTACATTTTAGAGATGAGTAAAGTAGAAAACTGAAGGTTATAATCACAAATACAACTTGTCATTTTTTTAAATCAATCAAATGTACTGGTATCTACTAAATTTGACGGAACGGCTCTATAAGTACCAATAAAATAAATCAACTACTCAAACTTCCTGCAAAGTAATAAAACCACTTGATACGAGATGAAAACATACAAACTACTTCTAATGAAAAGTTTAGATTCTCGTTTGCAAAATGTTAACCCCAACTTACATTTCTTAGAAACCCACAAAAGAACGTTGAATGGAAGGAGAAGATGACTGTTTATAAACCCCAGAAATGATCGCTCCTTCACATGCACAGAACGGCACGATTTAGCCAGAACATTCTAGCTAGCTCCCGTCAGGAGAGGCACGCAAGCCGACATGCTTTACCGTAAAGCCTAAAGCACATTGACGAACAAAATTGTTGTTGTTTTTTTCCTCTGCCGAAATTAAATCCGTTTTCACTTTATTATGTACTACTAAATAAATTGAGTTTCATAAACTGACAGAACTGACAGAAATAAGGGGCACATGTGACTTTTAAAAGCACAACATTCAGAATTGACTCGTCCTATTACTGTATTTGCGGTAAATTGTTCAGAGTGTTAGTAAGACTGAGATAAATGCACCCCGGAAAAAAATATCGCATCGCCCTCCTCGAAAAGAGGGACGGCACCCAAAATATATGAATTATATTGGATTTTTAAAAATATATTCGATCATATAATATAATGTATTTTTAGTTTAATGCAAGTTTTTTATGACACGACTGATATTAGACCCTAGGGATGGGATCGTTGAAAATAGATTACCCTTCACTATACATAATAAGCTTATGCTGTTTATTTCATGGATTCTAACCTTTCTAACCCCATGAAAACCAAGAGAATAACAAAAGCGTTGTATTCACACAAATCTCATCAATTTCATCAAATTTTAAAGTTGTTATAATACAAACGCCCTGCTTTCAGTCACAGCGTTTTCGGTGCCCGTTTACTCTCTTAATTTGTCGGTCATCTTTGGCTTGTCTAACCATCCAAGATGGCGGCGCTCGTGGGATTGCGTGCATGTTTGTCTGGTAAAATGATTTAATTCATGACAACCCTGCACATTTATTGGAGTTTTGTTGTATGTTGCACGATTCTGTCTTCTCCATAACTAGAATGGTTTAGTGTGGCCGTAAAATTATACCTCATCATTTGTAGAGACGCGATGCTTTCTGTCTCTAGCAGAGCAAGGTCACGTTACCAAAAGCGTTAGCTTATGTCGCGGCTAACAAGGATGCCGACTGTATATACTAAGACTTGTGAGACTTAAATAGATTAAATGAACTTGATTTAGACTGCCGTCAGTATTTTTTCTGTTCTTTAAAAACGCGAAAAGCAATGATTTGTTTCTAATAATGTCAGCTGCTGACAGGGACCAGACGTAACCATGCTCGTGGTGGGCTATAAACCTTCAACATAATTCGATTTATGTAATCAGACAATGTTCTTCTTTACAGTCTCTAAAATGTTTTTCATTTGAGATATTGACATTTCAGATTTTTCTTGAGTAGTTTGTAAAGATGTTGCTTACGGCCTTAAACTTGCTTTAATGTCATTGTAACGTACTGCCATAGACCAAAATCAACCGAACTGATATTTATTTACCGATATGTATGAGTAAAACAAAGGTTTTAATTCAGGATGTCATAATTTGCTTTCCTCTTTTCAGCCCTTCAGCTTTCCACACCAAACCTGCTGCACAGCTCCTTTAAGATTGTCAGTATTCAAAACATGCACGTCCTATTAGGTTAGCTCCATGTATTGAATCTTTTAACACTTTTTACTTTTGGCATTTGTAGTGTGCTGTGCCATTGAGTCGCCGGACCTTTGCTGCAGAGGCAAAGAAGACATACAGTAGGGACAAGCCCCATGTGAACATTGGAACAATTGGCCATGTTGACCATGGCAAGACAACGCTGACTGCAGCCATTACTAAAGGTAGAATATCTGCCGAAAAAGATTTTAAATCACTAAACTTGATTTGATGTAGAAACAGGTTCTGTAATCCTCAAACAAAGGTCAAGATTCACATCACTAATCCCCATCACATTTGATCTTTTTGGTCAGTGCTTGCTGATGCTGGTGGCGCAAACTATAAAAAGTACGAGGACATAGACAACGCCCCTGAAGAAAAGGCCAGAGGAATCACCATCAATGCTTCTCATGTTGAATACTCCACAGCCAACAGACATTATGCTCACACAGACTGCCCTGGTCACGCTGACTACGTCAAGGTGATTTACTTTACCATCACGAAGCACCTGCCATTCAGCTGGTTTGGAAGGCTGTGATGTATTTTATTTTAGCTGATCACAAGCCTTTCCAGTCTTGATTATCTCAGGATGCATGTTAGCTTGCATTTATTTTTTAAAAAGGAACTCTGTTTACCTTTTTATAGAACATGATTACAGGCACATCCCAGATGGATGGCTGCATCCTGGTGGTGGCAGCCACAGACGGTCAGATGCCTCAGACCAGAGAGCACCTTCTCCTGGCCAGGCAGATCGGTGTGGAGCATGTGGTGGTCTTCATTAACAAGGCTGATGCTGTGGAGGACAAGGAGATGGTGGAGTTGGTGGAAATCGAGATCCGAGAGTTGCTCACGGAGTTCGGATATGATGGCGAGAACACACCTGTCGTAATAGGCTCGGCTCTCTGCGCTCTGGAGGTGAAGAAGAAGCTCATATTACAATCTATCAACTACAGTTTGGCTGTGTGAAGGTGTTCTACCTGCTTTTTCTTGTTTCTCAGAATCGAGAGCCTGAGCTTGGTATGAATGCAGTGTTGAAACTCTTGGAGATTGTGGATGCTTATGTTCCTCTGCCCAAAAGAGAGCTGGATAAACCATTCCTTCTCCCCATTGAAGGGGTTTATTCCATTGCAGGTCTGAATTATTGTTGAACTGATTGTGAATTGCTTTGCAGTGTTGTCTCCATCTTTCTGCATACATATAAATTTGCTTGATGTAAATTTGAGGGCCTTTATTTGTGTCTCTCAGGAAGGGGCACAGTGGTGTCAGGCACTTTGGAGAGAGGGCTCATCAAAAAAGGAGACGAGGCTGAATTGGTGGGACACAATCGCAGCTTCAAGGCTGTGATTACAGGTGAGAGGGAAGAGCAAAGAAGGAAAAAATGGTTTGACCTACATGATGATCTAAAGTACTGTCCTAAACAAATGATTCTAATCTTGTATACATATTGTTGACACCTTGTTGGTCACGCTGCTACTTTCAGGTATTGAGATGTTCCACAAGTCCCTTGACCGGGCAGAAGCAGGAGATAATCTGGGCGCTTTGGTTCGTGGTCTGAAGAGAGAAGATGTGAGGAGAGGGATGGTGATGTGCAAACCCGGATCCATCAAACCTCACCAGAAAGTCCAAGCACAGGTCAGAAAACAAAATATTTATTATACCTAGAACATATATTTAAAATAGTGTTGAACAAGAACTCAAAATGACAATTTTAAATCTTTTAGCAGGCCAGCAGTGATTTACCTTTGAAAACAGTTGTAATGACCAAAGATCAGTTTTAATCAGAGACCAGCCAGATCATTCTCTAATGACCCAGAGTTCATGCACTTGTGTGTGCGTGCACGCATGTGTCTGTGTGTGTGTGTGTGCGCGTGTGTGTGTGTGTGTGTGTGTGTGTGTGTGTGTGTGTGCGCTTACTCATGTGTGTCTTTTGTTTCAGGTGTATATTCTGAGTAAGGAAGAGGGAGGAAGACACAAACCTTTTGTCACCAACTTCATGCCTCTTATGTTCTCTCTCACCTGGGACATGGCCTGCAGGGTCACTCTGCCAGATGGCAAGGTGTGTGTGTGTTCTTGTACATGCTGCCGATTGAGGGCCAGAATTATATCTTCTGCAAAGTGAGGACATTTTAGCATTTCCCTAGAAGCTTAAATATTCGGTATTAGACTTGGTTTTAAGGTTAAGATTGTTAATTGGTTTAGCTGTGGTGTGGGATAGGGAGTTGGAATAGTCAGGGTAAGAGGCTGGAGAATTCATTAGCCCATAACAGGTAGAAGTTCAAGGATGTGTGTGTACTCAACAAAAGTCACTGCAACTTTTCAGAAAATTCTACAAAATTTTGGACAATAAACTCAAGTCTGATTGTCTTTCAGGAAATGGTAATGCCAGGAGACGACACCAACTTGACGCTGACGCTTCGCCAACCGATGGTTCTGGAGAAAGGCCAGCGGTTCACTTTGAGAGATGGAAACAAGACCATCGGCACGGGCCTGGTCACAGAAATCCTGACTTATACGGATGAAGACCATCACAACTGGGGCTGAAGATGGACCTCTGCAGAAAGGAGTGGGCTGGGTTGAGAGTGTTGGGGGGTGGGGGGGCGGTGGCTTTGTATCTGCACAGACGAAGCAATTATGGAAATATACGATTCTTAATGAACAATGCAAAACACAATTGAAAAACGGTCAAGGAATTGCTTATGTTGTGCGGTACCGCCTAAATAAAATATCAGCACTGTCAGGAATCTGTCATTTATGTAATAAAATGTATTTAATATAAAAGGAAAAAAGAAGCCTTTGTTTTCTGTATTCTATCCTCTGCTATTTTGCGACACAACTCAGCGATCGTCCACAAGAGGGAGGCAAAGATCTCAAAATCCATTTACCTGTAATGATCTCGTAATGTTGTATTAGTTGTGTGTGTGTGTGTGTTTGCAGGTCATAAATTTTATTTTATTGCGCTTTTAGAGACCATGGATAACTTCAAAATAAAAAGGTCCTAAACAGCAGCTCTGGTGCAATACCCTAATGTCTGGGGATTCCACTCACATGCTTAAACTGCAAATGTATGTAGAGTTTAATAAGAACCCCTCAAATACAGCCCGTAAATACATCCCTCTCTGCCCACCCGCTGATGGCTGGGTGGGCAGAGAGGGAGGAGAAGGATGTATATACAATAATCCAAGATAAATGGATAATCAGCCCCTGTATACCTGTAGTACAGAGGGTGTATACAATATCCATATCAGAATATATAATATTCAGTGTGTGCTGTTAGGCATTGTGTTTGTTGTGCAGTCTGACAGCAGCCGACACAGTGAGGGTGGAGCAGCCGCTCACTGAAGGAGCTGCCCTGAGCTGCCAGGACAGCTCCTTTGAACTGCATTGTGGGGTCTGATAAGGTGACGATTCACAAAGGAGAAACGATGACACCATCATTTTCTACTTGAGAACATGCAGGCATTCCATTTAAACAGCAAGATGCGTGTCAATGTTTCCACATTTCTCTCTCTATATATGTAAATATGATCTGATCAATGCATTTCTCAATTTTCATGGGACAGATTTCGTTGTGAAGTAACATACTCGTTTCTCCTGTTACAACATGTTTTACTTTTTTACCACTTTGTATGCAAGTCTGTCAACATTCTTTTTGTAAAGCCCTTCAGGGTTTTATGTTTAATTGTTTCTTTGTTTTTTTCCGCAACTTACAGTTCTGTTTTTGACACTGACAAGCTGCCCTCTATTTTCTTTAGATTACTTGTCAGGAATAAAATTGTTGGGAAAATGCCAGCACTTTAGATGACCATGGAATACTGGTTTTCACTGGTTTTCACTGCCCAAATTTTTCATTTTAAGAATATTTCTCTTGCCTGTGGTGTTCATCTCACTGTGCTGGCATCTATTCTCTTTTAAAAAGTCGACTTGGTAGCTTAAAATTACATGGCATGAAGTCAATCAAATAAACGACAAAATAAATTTATATACAGTATTAAGTTGTGTAACATTAAAAGGGCTTTTGGGGTGAACCCTGGCCTGATAGGGTGGGCCCCAGGTGTGGTTCTGCTCCTGTCCACAGCCAATCACAGGCCCCTATCCTTCCACCCCAGACCAATCGACTGCTTGCAACGGCAAATGAGTATTTGCATCCAAAGCATAGAAAAAACATGAACCGCAGAAAGACAAACAGAAATATTCCGACAAAGATCAAAACGCCCCTATTAAATCTTCTGCTGATCTTTGGATAACCACCTGAGATGGCAGAAGGTGAGAGATTCTCTTCAGATTTGTCTGGTAAAACAGTTTAATTAACTAGAAACCTTTTTTCTTGTGTTTAACTCAAAGCTGTTTTTTTCCATGAAGTACATTTGTTTGCAATAATATAGCTCCTCAGCTGTGGAGATGCAACACTATATTGTCACGTTACCAGAGTGTTAGTTTTAGGAACTGCTGATTGCTTTGACTTTGCAGTTGTTGTGCTTTAAGATCTCAGTGCTGCTTTTGACAAAAGTGACCACACTAATCGCATCTCATGTTTGGAAGCACTGTGTAGATATCAGGGACAGTAAATTCTAGTGGTTTCAATTGTATTTCACCTACCGATGTTGGACTCGGTGTTTTAGAGTCTTTATCTGTCGTGTTGCGCTCCGCAAAGATCTCTGTTTGGGCCAAGGAACCTGCAAGCATGAATGCCTCAACCTGATCTCCCTTCACTGGCTTCCTGTTTATATGAAAATTTTCTGACAGATTTTTTTTGTTTGTATTTTGTTTTTTCTGCAGAGGCAAAGAAGACATTCAAGAGGGACAAGCCCCTTGTGAACATTGGAACAATTGGCCATGTTGACCATGGCAAGACAACGCTGACTGCAGCCATTACTAAAGGTAGAATATCTACTGAACAAGCTTTCAAATCACAAAACTTGATTTGATGTAGAAACAGGTTCTGTAATCCTCAGACAAAGGTCAAGATTCACATCACTAATCCCCATCACATTTGATCTTTTTGGTCAGTGCTTGCTGATGCTGGTGGCGCAAACTATGAAACGTACGAGGACATAGACAACGCCCCTGAAGAAAAGGCCAGAGGAGCCACCATTAGTGTCTCTCATGTTGAATACTCCACAGCCAACAGACATTATGCTCACACAGACTGCCCTGGTCACGCTGACATCATCAAGGTGATTAACTTTACCATCACGAAGCACCTGCCAAAGAGCTGGTTTAAAAAGTCTTGATGGGGGCGTATTTTTTTCGAGCTGATCACAACCCTTTTCTTGTCAGGTTAGCTCAATTTGATTTTTTAATAAGTTAAGTCTGTTTTATAGAACATGATTACAGGCGCATCCCAGATGGATGGCTGCATCCTGGTGGTGGCAGCCACAGACGGTCAGATGCCTCAGACCAGAGAGCAACTCCTCATGGCCAGGCAGATCGGTGTGGAGCATGTGGTGGTCTTCATTAACAAGGCTGATGTTGTGGATAATGAGGAGTTATTGGACTTAGTGGAAATAGATATCCGAAAGCTGCTCACAGAGATCGGATATGATGGCAAGAACACACCTGTCATAACAGGCTCGGCCCTCTGCGCTCTGGAGGTGAAGAAGAAACTTATTCTACAATCTATCAACTACAGTTTGGCTGTGTGAAGGTGCTCTACCTGCTTTTTCTCTGTTGTTTCTCAGAATCGAGAGCCTGAGCTTGGTATGAATGCAGTGTTGAAACTCTTGGAGATTGTGGATGCTTATGTTCCTCTGCCCAAAAGAGAGCTGGATAAACCATTCCTTCTCCCCATTGAAGATTTTTTTTCCATCACAGGTCTGGGAAAGAAGAATGTCGAACCGATCATGAATTGCTTTATAGTTAAACGTTAAATGTGTTGACTCCACCTTCCAGCATACACAGGTTGATGATGTAAATTTGAGGGCATTTATTTGTGTCTCTCAGGAAGGGGCACCGTGGTGTCAGGCACTTTGTTGAGAGGGGTCATCCAAACTGGTCAGGAGGCTGAACTTTTTGGGTACAATTGCAGCTTCAGCTCTGTGATTACAGGTAAGTGGAAAGTACAGAGGGGGGGAAATGGCGATTATGATCTAAAGTACTGTCCTAAACAAATGAGTTTAATCTTGAATACATATTGTTGACGCCTTGCTGGTCAGGTATTGAGAAGCTCCACAAGTCCTTTGACCAGGCAGAAGCAGGAGATAATCTGGGCGCTTTGGTTCGTGGTCTGAAGACAGAAGATGTGAGGAGAGGGATGGTGATGTGCAAACCCGGATCTATCAAACCTCACCAGAAAGTCCAAGCACAGGTCAGAAAACAACATATTTAATTTTTAAAGTAGTGTTGAACAAGAATTCAAAATGGCAATTTTAAATCTTTTAGTGCCTTGCAACGACCAAAAAGCAGTGTGTGTGTGTGTGTGTGTGTGTGTGTGTGTGTGTGTGTGTGTGTGTGTGTGTGTGTGTGTGTGTGTGTGTCTTGTATTTCAGGTGTATGTTCTGTCTAAAGAGGAGGGAGGAAGACACACACCATTTTTCTCCAACTACAGGCCTGTCATGTCCTCTCTCACCTGGCAAATTAACGCCACTCTCACTCTGCCCGCTGACAAGGTTTGTCTGCCTCAGAATCAGAATTTCTGTGTGTGTGTGTGTGTGTGTGTGTGTGTGTGTGTGTGTGTGGTGTGTGTGTGTGTGTGTGTGTGTGTGCGTGCGTGTGTGTGTGTGTGTGTGACTTCTGAGTCTGTGAAATCACAATCATCAAACATCACTGTGCCTGTCGATCTTTCAGAAATTGGCAATGCCAGGGGACTACACCTCCATGACGCTGATGCTCATTTATCCGATGCCTCTGGAAAAATTCCAGCGGTTTGCTTTAAGAGAGGGAAACCAAACCATCTGTGCTGGTGTGATTACAGACATTCTGACAGATTAGTACAAAGGAACACCAGAACAAGTCTGTGCAGTCTGCGCCTGGAATGTTATCTGTACCTAGAGAGATCAAACAATTCTGGAAATAAACCATATACCATAAACAAGGCATAAAGAATGATACATTATTCACACAATTAAAACAGAAGACTCAAAGAAATAAAATCGAGCCTTTTTACGGAGATGAACTTCAGCAATCGGCCGCAAGGTGGCAGGACAGAGTTGTTTCAACAGCCAGTGGCAGGTTGGTGACGTCACATCTGACCCTATTACAGTTCACGTGCTTGCGTTAGAACTGCGGTTGCAAGTCATAAAAATGCTTTTTATTTGGTTCCTGAGAGATCGGGAGCCAGATTTCAATATTTGGACAAAATGACCGATAAAAATCAAACAGCTTTTAATCTGATAAAAAGCATGGTGGCGAGTAAGTATCAACACCGTGCTCAATGGCTTTGAATGAGTCTTAATAGTGTCTGAATGTGCGTGACCTTTAGTAGATTATCTCAGAGCGATAATCCTGGGCGACCCTGTTGGTGTCTGTGCTCACTGAATGTGGCCGTGCGCCTCTGCTGGTCGCCCAGCAGGAAGTTGTCGAGGTATTTAAGTCAGTGCCTGGTGTAATCTAATCAGCCTGTTGCTGTAATCAAATCCAGCATGTCTGCAGAAGTCGAGGCTCGTAGGCCTGAGTGATGTGCCCAGCTGGAGGAGGGCGAGTGTTTTCCACAAGTCCGAATCACACGGTCAACACTGGATCACGCACTGGCGCTGGGCAACACAAGGCCTCACCTCTGGCTGACCTGTTGTTCCTGTCGACAGGAACCCCAAAGGTCAAATCAGAGGGAGGGGTCACAAATTTTCAAATATCCTAAGGTAGAAAATGCAACTCATTTGAGGCTGCTGCCAAAGGTGGGAGCAATACGCACAATTACAACCCTGTGATCCCCCGTGATCACCTTTAAAATTAATAATTTGGCTGTTGCCATGGAAATTCAGGCCCATTTTAGTGGATGGAACTCTTCCCATCATCATCATCATCATCATGATCATCATCAAGGATCTCTGAAGGCGTTCACACACATCCATTAGCAGGAAAAATAAGACAGAGAGTTACAGTTGGCAGCTGAAAACTGACTAACACTGGTTACATTCAATGAAATTTAAATGTTTAGTCAAATGGACACAAAAAATCTAGTCGTCAACATTCATTCATCCCAAATATTTTGTTGTTTTCCAGAGAAATGAGAGCCAACGTCATAGCCTCACTCTGTGGAAGTCAGCTTTCATAGAAGTGGACCAAAACAATAACCAGATAAACAAAAATGAAAAATAATAATAGCAGTAGGAGGGAAGGAAGTGTTACCTGGAAATTAATTGGCCGCTTAATGGATGTGCCCATATCATCCACTGGTTGTCAATAATTATTTTAACAAGGTGCACCAACATGGAGAAAAGAAGAAATAAGCATCATGCTTCATAAACTCAATTGGGAACAAAAAGTAAAGGTTTATTTATTTCAGCCTCCTGGAAAAGATCCTTCATGTTTTTTATGTGTAAACGTATTAACGTATTAATGCTTCATTGTACTAAAAAGGGATTCGAGAGCCAAAGCGGACGCTTATATCAACTTTTACATTTCCTCTGAATATCTTATGGTTCCAGCCAATCCTCCCCGGTATGAAAAACCAGTTTCCTCTGAGTAACTTTTCCAGTTAGAGTGGGTTTGTTTCGCCATCCAGCTCTCGTCCATTCAGGGGAACCCTCCTCTGACCTCTGAGCTGCCCACACCTCACAAGATGACAGATCTGATCTTATTCTGAATGAGGAGGGAAGCTGTCATGTGATAGCAGGACTGTGCCCAGACTGGTTTCCTCGATTCGTCCTGTCACTTTCCAACAGCCAAGGACAACATTGGAAGCGGACTAGCAGCCAGTCCGGCGGTTTTTAGCAGCAAAGGTTTGTAGAGCGGCAGGAACGAGTCTGTCTCAACCTGGACGATAGACAGGTGGCGTCAGAGCAGAAGCCAAGGTGTGAAAATGGACCTCAAATACTGACATTGTTTCTAATATTATCTTATGTGATTAAGGCTCCTCAAGATCGAGGTTGTATAATTGACCAAACCATTATTGACAGTTATAGAAAATTGTAAGAGCAACAACAAAAGAGTAAAAAAAAAGTGAAAAAACAGAAAAATGCATTATTTTCTATAATTATTTTTAGGACCTATTATTTCATGTCATTGTTTGGTAAATCTGCATGAAGATGAGATTCAGTTGATCTCATTTTCGTGATCATTTATCCTGATCACAAAAACACATGTTATACTCTTATGATTCTTTGTGTTTTAAATGCTTTAGTAAATATTTAGTCTATTCTTTAGGGGACGGTGGAAATATTGGAATAAAACATCTGGCTGCCTTCTTAGAATTAAAATCTGATGTCTGTGCCATTTCTCCCTTTATAAAAATCGGGAAATCATCATTAAAAAGAGGGGGGGAAATAAACATACTGTAACTCTCTTGTTAAAATAGGCTAAACAAACAAACAAACAAACAAACAAAACAACAATCAGGTGGAGGGAGGGAAGGAAAAACATCAGCCTGAGCATCCACCTCCATCAGGCCAGAAAAACCTGCCGCAATTAAAGCCGAACCTGCCCTTCAGCATCCCACTCTGCATGTTGGAAGACTGACCCTTCTCATCCTCCAACACTACTGAGTGGGAGAAAAAAAAACCAAGCATCCTGGTTTATTCTCAGAGCTCCTTCCCTCACAGAACACCTCTCTAAAGAATCAGCACAAGACACGTGCTGATCCGGTGTGAGCGGGCCGCCTGGCCTGGGTTTAATTGAAGGAAATCACAGGGATGAAAAGGAAATGACGCCACTAAAAATGAATAATAAACACTTGTTGAGCCAAAGCTGCGGCCTGGCAGCTACTGTGCTCCGTGACCTCTCTTTCCAGCACGCAAGGTCGCACCGCAGCACTGCCAAGTCGTGTCTGCTCACGCCAAGATGTGCCTGATGGGTTGCATAATGGTGAAAGAAGAAACCTCTTACCCCGAACACATGCCGCTCCGCCACGTCACAGCTATAAATTACAATCTGCTCCTCCATGTTTGTCAAACAGCTCGGACTCCTTTTGCCACTTTGGTTATATCAAAATGGGGCAATTTTAGAATTCATTATTTATCTTGACATTGCGAAGCTTGTTTAAACTGTCTTCGCATGTGTAAGGGGGGAAAACATCAGAATCATGAGAGCAGCGTGTTTCTTCTTCTTTTTTTAGCCTAAAAGATGGTGATAACGCTGGCGTTAAATAATGTACCCGCGCTGCATCCCATTAGCAAATGACCACCATTTGTTTTCCCCAGTCCACCTTACGGGGCCTTTTTAGCCCCAGTCAGCGAAATGTGACTGCAAATGTGGAGAATTTTGCTTAAATGGCAGAACGTGAGGCCCAAAGCTAGCTTTATTGGAGGTCTGTTACTCAAAGGCTGCAGGGGTCTACCTGGAATGAAGAAAACATGGAGAAAGAGTTGCAATAAGAGAAGAGTTAAGATGGTCAAAGCCTTTGAATTGACCTTTAATGACCTTCACTAATGTTGGATTCCATACTTCCATACTCATATGCGATCACCAGCAACCTCTGGGCTGATAAAGACAATAGATCTCTCGACGTGGCTCCGTTCCAATGAGATCACCTCGGCTTCATCAATCGGTCACTTTGTTTCTGCAACCCCAGGATGTTTGGTCGAGAGAAGTGGGTGGATTCTTATATTTAGTCATAAAAACTGATGGTGTGTAGGAGGAGCAGAGACGCTCCCGAAGAAACATTTTCTTCTTCCTCGCTGTGAACGTGCTGACATTAATTGCTGGATGGACACAGTTGAGTTGTACACTTTTATTTTGATGTGGGAGATTTGGGAGGAGTGTCTGTTTTAAACATTGAAACCTCAGTTTAGGGTGGTCGACCTTTTTATAAAGCTGACAGCGTCGTTGAGAACCAAATAAGGGAACTACCGTGAAATGGCAGTATAGAAAAATTCATTTTAATACCACAGAAGGGAGGCCTGCATGTCCTAGTTTCAATAAATCCTGCAGTATCTCATATTTTTAAACAATTTAACACAAAACTCTTTCCAGTTCATGCCAGCATACGCAGCTTTCTAGTGTGCTAATATAGTTTATTTGGAGTTAGATTTGTAAAGCACTGAAGATGTACAATGCAGTGTGTATTTTTGACACCCCCTGATTTCCCTTACAGATTATTTTCAATGGAATTGTGTATTTACTCACACAAACAGCCGATTCCTTAGAAAAAAAAAATACTGTGCAAACCAGGTTAATAAACATCTTCTCAGGTCAAATGTGAAAATGAAACTAGATTTTCCTCCATTCAGTCCCTGTTCGACATCATGATAAACAATGAAATGATCAATAAAATCTCTGTGGTTGATAAGTGCGGCTCGTGTTATGTACATCTATCAATTGAATGTACGCAATAGTGCGAAATCTCCACTGACACTACATAAAGTAGAATATTTAAGTGTTAAACATTGAGCGACGAGCTTCTCGAAGTCTCCCAGAATGTCTCTGAGTGTTCGTGCGCTAGCACATGTGTTTGTCCCGCATGTCTTAAAAACACGGATTTGTGCAAATGGGAACAATTTTGGTTGCAGGATGAGGATTTTCACACCTGGGAAACCACAAAAGTTAATCCAACGGGAACCTGTTGAGGCTCATTTGTTTGCCAGTAGACAATCCTGAAGTTGCTAGGACGCCACTCCTCCGCTGTTTATGCACATATAAACAAACAAGCGTCGGATCACATCACTGATTCCCTCAGCGAGGTGTTTTGATCCGCGTGCTCCTTCAACAGCTCGGACAAGCACTTCCTGTCCCTCTCCGACTTTAGGTCCTCCTCCTCTTCATCCCTGGTGATGAAGGCCAGCTCGTTCTCGTAGCAAAAGGAGTTCGCCCCGGACGTCAGGAATTTGCGCTCCTCCATGTCCTTGGCGCTGCACCTGGGGGTGGAGGGCACCTCGAAGGTTTTGTGAAAGAAGGCGTAGTCTATCCTGTACTGGCTCTTCTCCTCGAAGATGACGGGCTCGAAGCGGTGACCCCACAGGATCTCGGAGGGCAGGTAGGAGCTGCGCGCCTGCGTGGTCATGGCGGTGGCCTCCACCAGACCCTCAAGAATGATCACGATCTCAAAGTCCGACGCTTCCAGGTCGTGCTTGCTGATGCCAAACAGCGGACTTTCCTCGTCAATTTCGTGCACGACAGTGAGGGGGGCCACCAGGAAGAGGCGGTCGGTGCCTTTGTCGTAGCCCACGTTCATGTCGATCTGGTCCAGGGGGATGTACTCCCCTTCCTCCGTGTAACGGGGCTTGAGGAGCTGCGCTCTCACATGAGCTTCGACAATGTGGCTCTTCCTCAAATTGGCGACCCTGAACATGAAGCAGAGCTTCCCATCATGCAAAGCGATGACCGCGTTGTGGCTGAACAGTAGGGTCTCCGCGCGCTTTTTGGGCCGCGCCATCTTGGCCATGATGGCACCGATCATGAAGGCGTCGATGATGCAGCCGACGATGGACTGAAAGACCACCATGAAGATGGCAGCCGGGCACTCCTCCGTTACGCAGCGGGCGCCGTAGCCGATGGTCGTCTGCGTCTCCACGGAAAACAGGAAGGCCGTCACGAAGGTGCTGACCTGCGTGACGCACGGAACAAAGTCGTCGTCCATTCCGGAGCGGTCCATGTCGCCATGGAGGAGGCCGATGAGCCAGAACGCCAGGCCGAACATCAGCCAGGACACCACGAAGACCAGGCTGAACAGCAGGAACATGTATCGCCAGCGGATGTCCACGCAGGTGGTGAAGATATCGGAGATGTAGCGCCACGACTTCTCGTCCATGTTGGAGAAATGGATGTTGCACTGGCCGCTCTTGCTGACAAAGCGGCTGTGGCGTTTGCGCCTGGTGTGAATTTTGCCATTGCCAAAGCTGCCCACAGCGGGCATGTTCCCGAGCCTCAGACCTTCGTCTTCAATGGACAGGAAGCTGTGGCGGTGGGTTCTTCCCACGCTCATCCCTCAGTGGGCCACAGCCGCGTGGCTTCATGCAAGTCCGACCAGGCTCGCGGGAAGTGCAACGGCAGCTTTCTGTGAAGGAGACACATAGTGATTCCGACATTCCCTGTTGCGGAGAACATGATGGAGCATATTCTGATGATTTCCTGCTGAAATCATCCCTCATCATATGGATGTTGAGGCAGTTTTATCCCAACAATCTAACACAAAATTGAGCAATAAGGCGAATTGCTGCGATCTAGAATCAGGTTAACGGCGCGAGAGCCTTGTTCTTACCTAAACTGACACTTAAATAAGTTTATAATTTGATGCACTTCCCTTCATTTGGCTGTCAGTGTCTCAGCTACTGTACTGCTTATACAATAGATATTTCTCCGATCATTAAGGTACAGAAATAGGCAGCTAATCTAATGCTCTGCAATTTTATGTGACGTATCTTCTGTTTCCTCCAGCTGGTACAGCTATTAGAGTTACTAAAGTACTTTGATGAGGCTGCGTAATTCTCCTGTGAGGCTCCACTGGAAAAATAATACAGGGCTGGAGAGGAGGGGGGGCTGGAGCATCATACGAAGAGGCCGAGCATCAGACGAAGGTCTAAGGCTCGGGCCCACGATATCTGCAGTTTCAACTAACGTGATTGTTGAATTCCCGAGAATAACAGATGAACAGCAGGTTAGGCGTTTTAAAACATCTTATTTAAGGACTGAGTCAGCTTTGGATGTTTTGCAGCCTGAGCAGAAGAGCCGGGGGCCCGACAGCAAACTGATATCGGAATGGTGCAGGATGATCTCCTTCAGATATTATCTAGTGGGTTGGAAACCACAGCATGTATTTTTTTTTTTTTTTTTTTTTTAAATACCAGTGTTTATGCAAGCCAGTAAAGTTCCCAGTCTGAAGCTTATTTAGTAGGATTGTTTATGTAAAGCGCTTCCAGGCTGTCCTTGAAGGGGACTTGCTGGTCAGGGAAGATGATGGGATCCTGGAGAACGTACAGATGGACAAGACTAAAAAAACTTTAAGTCAGATGACGCACAGTGAGGAAACGTTTTTCATGTTTTATGGTTTCTGCACCATATGCCCGAAATAAATCATCGGAAAAGTATTACCGGTACTTGAAAGCAATGATGTCGTCTGAATGCTAAAAAAAGAAAACAACTTGACAAAAAGCCCTCAGGGAGATGTAATGTCAGGGTGATTAATCCGAACATCCATTTGATTCTAATTAGTGTTTGCTATGTATTTTTGATTGAGGTTGCTCAGACATCGATCCTTGTCATTAGCAGTAAAGTGTGTGAGCGGGTTGTTATGCAGCCAGTGTTGGCTATGAAATTTTCCTGACATATAACCGGTCTCTCTGTGGTACATTAAGGACTGGTCTGACACCAGTACTGGCCAGCTATCAGTATCATCTGTATGATAACAGCTAATCATCAACAATCAGATTATGTTGCTCTCTGTGCAGATTCCCGTGTGATACCGTCTGTTTCAGCCATCAGCCTCAATTATATATGGACAAAATGATGAAAAAAACAACAGATTAAACTCATTTTCCCTGTAATTAATGGCTTTTTGGATGGATGTGTTTACAAAGCGGCCCCTGGTTGCTAGGAAGCGCATTGTGGAGGATTCAGGGGATATTAATACCGAATATTTGGTGTTTTCTCAGCTCTCAGAGGAGCCACGCTTGCCTGCTGGGCTGCGATCTCAGTGATGGAGTAAAGGCTGGTTTCTATCTGGCATTTCTCACCGTAGAAACACTTTCATCATTGAACCAGTTAACAATTTAGAGAACATCAAGACAATAACCTATGAACATCTGCTCAAATCAGGGCTAACTCACCTTGTGACTCCCAGTAGCTGCTGATTCCCAGGTTTTCTGTCTCTGCGGATCCTTCAGCCAAACTGCCGCATGTTCTCCTCCTGGCCTCTCACTGTCCCCCGAGGCAGAAGAGGTGATGGCCAGAGGCGACCATCATGAACGTGTCTGCAGACTCTAATGCATGTCCGCTCAATGAGGAGAGCGTTACAGGGACGTCCGCCGTTGAGCTCTTCAAAGATGCCGCTGGGTTTGGTATCCAGACAAGGATTAAAAAGTTTTTTCCGGTTTGTTGTGTACTTCCAGAAGGCGCACTGACTCTCCTGTGGAGTAAAATGGCTCACACCACCTGTTAGAGTCCAGTCCAGTAATAACAACAATAATAATAACCATATACTAAACGTGCAGGTCTCCGCAGCTTCTTCGCCAGTCGACAGTCTCACGCGTTTTGAATCTGCTATCTGATCTTGTGCTGCGGATCCCACACTGTATCTCACATCCACTGATCTATTGCTCATTGCTCAGCTCTCCTTCCCCCCCCTCCCTTTCACTGTGTCACTGTAGATACTTGGCATTTGCAGAGTGTGCGCTCGTCCCCGACCCACGGGCGGCCGGACAGACTGAGGCTTGAAGGAACCGGCGATCAAAGAGCTCCTGTTGTGAAAGAATTTATGAAGATACCAATTTTCTATTCCTTTTTAAGATAAATTCTTTTTTTTTTTTTTTTTTTAAAAAAGGCTCACACAGTATAAAATCTATCCATTGCTGCATCTCTAAATAAAGAAAGAGGCATTTATGGTATATATTTCCATCCCACACTGGCTCGCGTCGTCTTTATTTTCTAACCTAAATCAACCAGATTAGAGAGTGGGTGGTGTGGTCTCCATTTTGACTCATTCAGAAGGGAAAGCAGCACTTTTTAAAACACATTGTTAAAAAAGGACACGTGGGCAGATTCTTTCTGAACATCGCTCTGTGTGTTTGGAACCCGTGTGCACTGACCGCTCCATCAGCTCTGACCCGCGCTGACATTTGCAGCCGGCCTCCGAGGGTGTCCCGCGGTACCATTTTCACCAGCGGCTGAATCCTTTGGGGTGACAGTGTTGAAGGGGGGGCATGGTATTTGGTAAGGTGAGGTGAGGATGGGGTGAGCTGCAGTCGCATGTGTTCAGTCATGTGGGCGGTAGAAAACTTTTTCATGGACGTCACTGATTTTTTTAGTGCTGTGCTTAATTGGTGAAATCTCTTATCCATAATAACAACGTCAGCATGGTTCTGGCAGGAAGGATAACGATCTCAAGTATCTTCAAGTGAAAATAATAACAACTTTGAGAAATAGCAGGTCAAAATTGAATGTGTATGGATACTTTTGTGATGGGATTTTCCCAGATAAAAAAGGCACAGCAATTTTACTCTATTTTTGCAAAATAAATGATGCTTTATTCTAGCAATATTTGTAGAAAAATGAGGTTTTAAAAGGAGCATTTTGCAGAGGGGAAGCAAATAGAATAATTTATGAGGATTTATTAATGAAATATATGAAATTGAGAGGTTTAAATATAATAATAGAAGAAGATACATAACTTAAAAGCACCAAATTTTACACACAAATAAATACAATATGAAAAGCTGCCTTTTTGGAACCAAGAAATTGAAAATTAAATTTAAATCCAAAGGTAAACAAGAAGCAAACAAAAATTCCAAATTAAATGAAACCTTTATTTATTTACAGTTATTTAAATCTAAGCGGGCACATTTGAGAGAGGTGGTGGGTGGTGGGTCTCCTTGGTCTCCTCTGACCCAGCTCAGATTCATTTGGGCTGTCAGAGGCCAGAATGATCGGTGGGGGACATGTGTGACACTGGGAAACAACACCCCCCCCCCCCCCCCCCTCCCCAGTCCAGGCGAAAACATAATGAGGTGAGTATCAGTCAGGAAAACAAATCTGACCTTTAAGAGGCTGGTTTCACATTCAGGTGCATGATGGATTCTCTCCACTCATTACGAGCAACTCTGGATTCTCCCTTTGTTGGTCTTGTGTTGCTGTAATTTCAGGGCTCTAAATGGGTTACGGGACCAGATGGAGATGTGCTGTAGGCACAGAGGGAGAGAGCCCAGAGATCCGGCGTTTCGTACCCAGGAAGTTATTTAAAGGCCTGCCTGGCTGCGGTGGGACAAAATGGGCCAGGCTCCACCGTGCTCTGGAACACATGCTGCGGAGTCTGATCACACTTTCATCGCCTTTCACATAATTAGCACAGGCTGTCCTGATTAACTGCGAGTGTTATGTCATGCTGTGGTTAATATCGCGGTGGGGCGCAGAGGAAAGGGTCACCGGGTGTTTGCTCGGAGCTCCTGAGCTGCGGCAGGACGGCGGCAGCTACTCTAGTCGTGGTTTCTCTCTCTTTCTTTCCTCTTTCATGAGCGCTTCTGCCAGCTCTACTCATTGTTCTGAGAGCTGCTGATGGGCCTGTCATAGTAATAGAAGATCACTCCCATAATACCGATGCAAGCGAGGCGGCTTTTATTTGAGAGTTTCGATTTCAACAAACGCACAGGGAAAAGAACGGAATCATAGGGAACAGGTCATGAACTGTTCATCTAATGTGCTCAATGGCACTTTTCTCTAATGGTGATTCTATTTTATTCTCTTATATAAGCTGATGAATTTAAAGCGTGTCCACCGTGCATTTTGAGTGAGGCTGGATGCTCTGTAGTTGCTGTGAACTGGGTCAAATGAGATAAAGAAAAGGCAGAAAAAACACAATAATTGTTATCTTTTATGGGTATTAAATCCTAATTAGATGACCTCCTGCATCATGGCTGAAACAATGGTGGTTTGAGGACTGGTGCCACTGCAAGAAACCAGCTGAACCACCTTGAAGGCTGTGCAGAAAGAAGAGGTGTTGAGCTCCCACTCAGGAGACGGAGATGCTGCTACACAAGGAAAGCTCTATTATTTGAGGAGCTGTTCAATAAAACTTTACTTAAACTGCTCCAGACCTGCCTCATCAGCACCCCACTACTCACCTCAAGTGGCCTCAAATTTTAAGACAATAAATTAATTAGCTATGAATGAGGTAGCATGAGCGACCTTTGACCCTCAGTGGCAATGACCAGGTTGAACAGGTGACTACCCTGATGATTGCCATGGAAACAAGCAAACTTCATGTGGAGCAAAGCCACCGAGTTCAGGACTTTCTGTTGCGGCGTCTGCCCGGGATGGAGACATCCATCCTTACCGGATCAAATGGGCCACTTATTCTTGCAGCCTGAGCAGGTGCGGCTGTGCTCTGGTGCTTCTGCATCAGGCGCTCATCAGTCATGGGGAGCGTTTGTAGGGCAGCGCGGCTCTGCAGCTGCACGTGCACGGCAGTAAATCCAAAAGCAATGAAGCAAGGAGAGATGTATTGCTGTTCTTGGATGACCCAAAACCTTTCTGTCCATACTTTTGATCTCCATAACATGGTGTAGGCATCTTCCTACCCACTGCAGAACAAACGTGGTGCACCAACGGCGTGATTGTTTTCATCCAAATGTCACTTCCCTCATACAGTAGCCCTACTAAAGCCGTCTGAACGGTGGCCCAACACCCGTCTGCCTGTGAGCTAGCAACAATTTGACATGTAAGTACTGGTGCAAGGGTGAAATGTGGACATAGGCCCTTGCACCAGTCTTCTCTTTATCACAGGGTTTGTGATTGTTTGCCTGGGTCATACACACACTTGGGTCATACACACACTTGGGTCATACACACAGGTGTGCGTGTTCTTTTCTTTCTTTTGCCCTCTCAGGATCACTTGGGGGGGGTGGCATTTGGGAGTTTGGCACTTTGCTCAAGAGCACTTCAACAGTACGGTACTCTGAATAACAACAAATTCTCATATTTTAGGACTCCTTTCTGTCTTGTAAATTAAACCAAACTTTCTTTGCAAATAGAGCCAGACAAGCTCACAGGTGCAGAGATAACGCTGCGGTCAGCTCACATGTTTGCACTTTTACACCCCGGCGTCAGCAGGAAGCAAAAGGAGGGTGCAGAGTTTTAACGAGCTGCGACCTTACAGATATGATTAGTTCTTCAGTGAGGGCGCCAAGAGACCTGTTGACAATCTGAAATCAGAGCTGTGGAAATTTTGACATTCGCAGTTAAGAATCTTTGTCTCCGTGGCGGAGTTTTACGGCCATAAAGGCTTTTTGTGTGACACCGCAGATATTAATAGGTTTGTGTGATTTGTGCGTCGGAGGTTAACTGAGGCGAGAGGTAAGGTATCACGAGCACCGCGTGGAATGTTCTTTTACTGGGCAGCATGGTCAGCAGCAGTACAGGAGACCCCGGTGCTTATTACAGCCAGACATGGAAAAAACTGCAACATTGTGCTGTTATTGGGAGCAAGCATTTTAGTAAAATATATTTGAACTGAATGGAATAACTATTTCAATGAAAGAAATACAGGCCATGACCTCCATCCAAATCTATTCAAAGAAACCACCGTTTAACATAGCATCAGCACCACAAACCTGTGTCAGGAAAGATATAAAAGTATGCAAGACTTTTGTATTTTATTACAAAGACAGAAGATACAAGTACTTTTTCTCTTTAAATATGATTTACCCCCAGAGGCAACTTGTTTAGGTAATAGCCTACATTCTGACTGAATTCTTCTCTAAAAATATTTTTGCTCTGCACCTTACGATAAAAAACAGCAAAACATAAAATTTACTGGCTTGTAGTGCATCTTATTTGTGATATTGTGCTACATCTAGTGGTGCAGTATGTTAATAACGTTTTCATAGGGAAAAGCTGGGGTTTGCACCCTCTAGCGGCCACACTGGGGGACCACTACTAATAAAATCAACTTTAAACTGTGAGAAACTAAAACATTTAAGACATATTATTTGATAACAAAGAATATATGCTTTACCATATTAAATAAAGGATTCTGTCTTCAAACAGCAGTTTTACTGAATTACAGGTTCCAGATCAGAATGAATCAAACAGCTTCATTCTTTCTTGGGCAGAAAGGCTTTCTTTTAAACTCTAAAAAAGACAGGGGAAAAAAGAGAGCACAAACTTTGGCCTGTGAGTTAAATAAGTCTGTAACAATGTTCTAAATAGTATAAAACTTTTTTAAAAAAAGGTTTGATGATATGACTCAAGATCACCTTTTTTAACGTTACTTTACCTTTGATCTCACTGCTCTGATCCCACGCAGGAGGGATGATTTTTCAGACTTCTTCACATTAGCGGCACAGCTCGTCTTTGCCCCAGTGTCCTCTGAGAGGTGCACAGCAGAGACAGCGATCAGCTAAATCCTCTATTCTGACCCAGATTTGAGTTAAACGGGAGACTCACCGGGGCTCGGACCCGAAGCACTCCTGGTCGGAGACCAAGTGCTAAACTTGAAACTGTCTCGGAGATTGTTGGTGGTCCGGCAGGGCTCATCTGGGCTCTTCATGTGCAGGGCCTTGAGCTTGTTCTGAGCATATATTTTATCCTGTCACAAAACACACACAGAATTCAGGCCAACTGGCTTTATCAGGGTTGGGATAGCAAATGAGACGAGTTTTGGGACGAGTGTGGCACATTAGCATTGTGTAAGTCAGCTGTTATCCACTCATTTCAGCAACCATCAGCTGGTTTTTGTGTACAGTTCTTGTGACAAACTACCACTTCTGTTATTTCTGTACATTTCCAATAAAACTACCATTCGGGCAATCTTCAACTCTTCCTTCAGCGATTGAGCTTCCTGTCTGAGAAACTGCATTTCTGCCTCCCTCGCCCGTAGAATCACCTGTAACCCAGGGAATTCACCACATGTCATATGTGCAGCGTCACAGTATTGCACATGTCGTACAGACCGTAAGCCTTTAAACTCACCTCTGTCTCATATCGGTCAGCCGTGTGAGGAGAAACGTGCAGCGGTTTCCCGTTGGGCAACTGCTCTACAGATGTTTCATCCCTCTTAAACACCAGCGAGAAGTTTTAGAAGTATAACATATATAACACGGATGCTTTTAAAAGCTTACATTTCTGTGTCTGCTGAAATAAAGGAATGATACCTGCTTTGTTTTGAGCTCCCGGATCTGGTTTTGGCACTGCTTTAAGGCTTGTTGCTGCTCTTGGAGCTGCTGGTTCAGCTGCGAGTTTTCAAGGCATTTCTGACTGTGTTGAACTGACAACACCTCCAGCTCCCTCTGCAGCTCCTGGACCTCACTGCTGAGGAGAAGGAACGTCCTGCATGCTCATACCAGCGTCGCACAGCATATGAGGTGGAATCAGTTGAGACTAAAACCGAAGCTGTGAAGGTGCCACTCACTCATATTCGTCGTGCACTTGTGTGACATCAACATCATCCTGGGTGTGTGGATTCCTCCCCGGCTCCCATTTGAGAGCTGTCCTAACGGCAGCGACGGCTGGGGCGCGACCAGAAGTCATGAGGGCTTTTAAACCGGGTGAGTTCGTGAAGATGGTGGGAGCATTTCTTACCTGCCGCCATCTCCTTCTGCAGCTGCCGATCCTTCTCCATCAGAAGTGCTGCCACCTGCTGGTCATGCTGCTGCTGCAGATCCTGGATCAGCTGCATGTGCTTTTCCTCTAGAGCACTGAAGTCTTCGTCAGAGGAGGCCTGTGTTGAGGTTCAGAATTAATCTGTTGGCCGGTAGGGGAATGACCTGTGGGATGAGGGGATTAGGTCTTTGCTACCTGAGGGTCCGTTTGTTTTCTGAATCCTTCGCCGTGCACATGCTTCATTTCTTCTTTGTGGATTTGCTGAAGTTCCTGGACCTTCTCTTCGAAGTCCCTTTGCAGTTTTCTCAGCCTTTTCTCATGAAAGATGTTGATTTCCTGCATGTGTTTTGGAATTTTCTGGCTCATGCAGTCTAGAAACTCCAGCTCTTCTCCTGATCTGTTGTTGTCCTCTCCAGGTGCACGAGGTGAGTGATTCAAAGCTGCCTGCTCATCCTTTATTGAGATACCTCCTCCTCTGCCCTCCTGCTCCAAGTCTAATTTCAGCCTTTCGGATAAAAAAATCAGCCTCGCTTCTTCCAAAGTCCAGTTCAGATCGGCTGCAGGAGCATTTTTCCAGGCATCATCCACGTCACAGTGCCCTCCGCTATCGTCAGATATCTCCCGGACAAGTTGCTGCAAACCTTTTACTCTTTTCTTTAACCTCGATAAAAGCCTCTCTAACCAATCAGGCTGCGATCCATTTCCACCTGTTTCCGGTCCTCCTCTGCTCTTCCATCCATTTTGGCGCCTAGCTCTTCATAAGAAGCTAACTCTGGAGGGCTGATATCTGCCAGACTCTTCCTCTGATGTTGGAGCTGCCACTGTAATTTTAAGGCAGAGTAGATGAGCTCAGCGTCAGCACAAGCTCGGCTAACAGGTCCTTCTATCTCTGCCTTGTCGTACTCGCCTCCCTTTTTTAAGTTGATTCTTTGACTGATCAGGCTCTTGAACTTGTTAGTCACACCCTCCTCATCTTCTTTTGCCGCTAAGGAGAAGAGTTTGGTGGTGGCACGCTCGCTCTTGAGGAGACACACCATGTGTTCTATTATTGATATTTCATTTTTCAAATATCTCTCAACACTTTCTGGGCCAGTGCAGCTCTTGGCGGCGGCTGCGGTCTCATCGCTGAGGATCTTGTCCTCTCCATTGCTAATGTCGCGCGATTCCTGCTTGTGCCTCTCCGCATCTCTCTCCCCCTGCTGAAGACAGGCGGCCACGGTGGCGAGCTGTTTCTCAAAGTCTGCAGTGTCCACCGGAGCCCAGTGGAGCCGCTCCCTACAGGCCTGGATGATGTTCAGCGCCACCTGGAACCTCCCGATCAGCGACCCGCAGCAGCTCTCTGTCTCCTGTGCGAAGTGCTGGTTCTTCTTGGCCTGACTGTGGAGCAGCAGACTGAGGTGCTGAGAGGAAGCTCTGCTCTGAGTAAGCTGGGAGCAAAGAGTCGGGTCCTGACAGGAAATGCCACTCTGGTGGGCCTCCAGTCGTTGCATGATGTCCCACAACTTCTCCTCAGTCAGGAAAAGCTTGCTTTCAAGGATTGGATCACAGACATAAACCTTTCTTGGTCCTCTTCTGTGCAGGCAAAGTCTTGATATGTGGAATCACTGGAGCAGGAAGTGATCCTGACACGGTGAGGATCATCTGAAACGTTGCTGCAGTCCACGTGGCTCTCACTCTGCTGTGCAGGTTCTGACGGTTCCTCCTTTGGCTGTGGAGGAGCACAACTAGCACCGCTGAGCAGTTCGTTGAGCTTCACTTCTGTCTCCTCCAGGCTGTTCCCCAGGACCTCCATCTTCAGCAAAACCTCGCAGAGCTCCTGCTCCTTCTTGTCCAGCAGTGTTTTGTAATGATCATGCATGTCCTGTGTTTCTAACTCCTTTTGCTCTGCTTTCCTCAAAGCCCCCTGCAGCTCCTCACAGACCTTCTCGTGCGCGCTCTCGAGACTGTGAAAATGCATCTCTTTTGTCTTCAGGCGGGTTTCTAGCTGATTCACCTCCTGGTCTGAGGCAGAAAACTGGTTCTGAAGCTCTTGACAGAGATGCTGGAGCTGTTCTATTTCTTCTTGGAGTTTCTTCCCACCAGTGACCGCACACCTGAGCTCCTCCTGAAGCTCCTCTTTGGCTCTCTCCATCTCTGTGGCCCAAGCCTCAGTCTTATTCATGTTCAACACCTGCGCTTCAGCATCATCCAGCCTCTGCTGAAGATCTTTCACATGCTCTTCTGCCTGTTGAAGACTTGTAGCCAAGCTCCTCCGTTCTCTGTCCTGGCTGGCTTGAAGGAGCGTGAGGTGTTTCTCCAGGCGAGTTTCCTTCTCAGCCTGGGCTTCCTCAGTAGAGCTGAGTTGACGCGTCACTTCTTCAAGCTGTTCGTGCAAGCGCTCGTTCTCCTGCTGGATAATGGGTAAACGCTCTAAGTCCAGCTGCAGCTTTTTCAAGCTTAACTGGGCCTCCTTCTTCTGCTCCTCACTGATGTCGAGCTGCGACTGCAGGGAGGCAATGCAACGCTCCCACTCCCCCTGCAGATCGAAGAATTTCCGACGGTCTTGCTCCAGCTGGACTTGAGCGAGCGCCGTGGCATCACCTGTGACCAGTAACTGGGCTTGTTGAGCCAAGAGATCCACTCTTCGCCGTAGTTCTGCTTCTCTGGTTTCCTCCTGGTCCCTCTTCAGCATCTCCAGCTCTGAACGGAGGTCATGGTTGATCCTCTGGAGCCGTAAAATCTGGACTTGGTCTTGATTTGGACCATCGTTCTACAAAACAACAATAAACTGTGACGTAGATTGTTCTGCCAAACGGCCCGAAGTGTCATCGATGTACCTGGGGCTGACTCTTCCTCTCTTGTTGAAGTTCGACCTGCAGACTCTTGTTCAGCTGCTGCAGGCGAGACAATTCCTTCTGTGTTTGTTCCAGCTGTTGAAAAACAGAATAAAACCCAATCAGGATGCTTCGGTCTAGCAGAAAAACTGGGGAAAGTTGGTCTCACCTCCTTCATGAGTTGCCCAGTTTGCTGCTCTTTGCTCACTTTCACATCATCACAGGTCATTTTCAATGAAGGTTGTTGCACTTCGCTCTGATCGTCTGTT
Organism: Takifugu flavidus; assembly: GCF_003711565.1. Classification (NCBI taxonomy): domain Eukaryota; kingdom Metazoa; phylum Chordata; class Actinopteri; order Tetraodontiformes; family Tetraodontidae; genus Takifugu; species Takifugu flavidus. The sequence goes on along the minus strand of NC_079537.1, from coordinate 5,504,475 downwards.
TTAACCTGATCCTGCATTTGCAGGTCCGGCTGTTCACTTTGATCTTTCGACAATGGCTCCATGTCACCTGTTGCACAGGTCAAAGGTGCATTGAGTTAAATGTCTCGTATGTGATGAAACGATACCTGGTGTTGCTCAGCGACTCACCCATCAGTGCGCCAAGCGTGCAGACATCGTGGGATACGACTTCACCCTCGTTCACAGGACTGGTCAGGGGCCTCTCGGAGCTTCCTTCTGCAGTCCTCTGCTCTGCTTCTGCCTTTTGTTGGTTTGATTCTGCTGCACTGTCTCCGGGCCTGTGCAGAAACCCTTTTTCTGCATCCTTTGCTGAATGTGAGTGTGGTAGCTGTGCTTTCTGTGGAATTGTCTCCTCCGCTGGCACGCTGTTACAAAAGACAAATGAAATGATAAAGGATACACTTTTGCATATTTAATCCTCTAAAGAGTCACTTACACCATACTGTGATATAGGACACTATGTACACATGCCCTAGAAGAACGTGAGTGCCTAAAATCTAAATATAAACATTGAACGCAAATCCGAACCCACAAAAAAAAGCTCTTCAAGGTTGTAAGAAAGAACAAAAATGTCAAAAAAAAAAGAAGAATTTACCTCGGGATATGGGGGTCTAGACTGGGCCTCACATTCCTCAACACTGTTTGGACCCAGTTGCGTCTCATCCCAGAGGTCATAGCACAGAGAGAGTAAACACCATCTCTGCTCTGCGGAAGCACAGAACTGATTCAGCACACACCAATGATAACATCAGAAAGAATAAATACAGGTTTGCTGAGTCACATTGATGCTTTATAACAGAATTATAAATACAGAGAGTTCTCGTCATTGTTTGCTGCTCTTTTTTAAATAGTTACTGAAGCATGTAAAGGGTAAAAGATACCTGTTTATTTCCTTTCATGCCGTTTGGAGCAACTCCATCAGAGGAGCCGCTTGTCTTCATTGGCTCTTTATCCTCCCTTTAATGACAAATAATCAGTGTCAATCACAGTGTTTTGGTTATTACTGATTGGAGATCATCAGACAGCCTTATTGTTGATTCAAAATGTATGATGGAATTTCAAAGCCGTGAAAAGAATAATAATCAGAAAAACCTGGTATCATCCTCTGATGAAAACAGCTGGCCAGAGCTAAAAGCTTTCTTTTCCATCCTTTGCCCTTTTTTCACTTGTGAGTTTGAGCCTCCATCTAAGAAATTTAATTTAAAAACCAAACCATTACTAATTTTGAAAAAAAATAACACAATGTTCTGGAAGAATCTGGATGGATCCAGTTACCGTCTGTGGTGGATCTCTGGTCCAGTCTGCTGAGGGAGCGGCTGCTCCTCATGAAAGGAGCTGCAGAGAGAGAGGAGGTGTGCAGGGATGAGAAGCTCCGACTGGTGCAGAGGCGGAAGCCGGATCGGGCCGGCCCAGTTGCCTGCCGGGTGATCTGGTGGCCTGCCCCGGCCTGCCGGTCGGCTCGGCCATCACCGCTGACATCACCGTTCCGGCTGAGACTCCTGCTCCGTCCGTGAGCATCCAGGGTTTTGCTGTTGCCCGCCTGCTTTCCACCACGCAACGCCGGTGCTGCTGAGGATGCTCGTTGCTTTGAGAGGAGAAAAGCGATGGAAAACACAAAAGGGTATTTAAATGATTCTGTCAAGGTTTCAGCAGCCAAACTTCCTGCTTGACCCCATCCCAACTTGGACTCTTTGACCCAATCTCGCCTGGAGGGAACCTTTTTAATCCTCACAAGAGCAGAGAGCTCTTAATTTGCTTAAGCACCAACTGACAGGCGCCAAGATCATGAACCTAATCCAAGCTGCCGTGAAAAAAAAACACCTGATGTGCCGACGCTGTCAAACAGTGACTTTATCACACACAGGAGGGGGAGCGAACTGATTTATAACAAATGACCTGACATTCAGCAATTAATGGCTGAACTCCATGAACACAGACCTGTTCAGACAACAGACCACAGGAATAGGCTGTTTTAGAGGCCAGGAGGAGAGTGACATTTATTATTTAAACATCTCTGTGGATAGCAAAATTCACTGTTTAAATGATGATGTCATTACAATCTCATGAAATATATCAGTGCTCTTAAATCATACCATACTTAAAACATACCTTAGCTCCAGTCTTTTGAGTCGGTTTGACAGTTTTAGAGTCTAATGGGGACTCGGGCCACCTGTACAGAGACCAAGTCACTCATCTGTGTCATCCTATATTTACTGCACAAGTTATAAAATGGAAAATGTGTTTTCATTTGGCACCACAATGACCACTTTTGTTGGAAACGTTTGCTTCTTTGATAAACATGCTGCAGAATCAAATACACACATCTAAAAGCCTTCAAGATGTTTAAATATATTAGGAGACTGAAGGTTATTTTACATCCTATCAGAATTTCTGAACTGGAAGCCAAATGATTAAATTTAAACAAATATACTCTAATAATGTGCAACTAATTAATTAAGAACTGAGTGCATGCAGCATAAGTAGATGCAAATAGCTTACCGTGGTGCTCTGGACATCATTTTTGCAGATTAATAAAAAAAAAAACCAACTAAACTAAACAGACCTGGAACAAATGAAAAAATAACTAATTATATGAGAGGAGTGCTGTCCTCTCACACTGGCTGGAGTCAGAGAGCAAATCCCAAATGGCTTTAAACAAGAGTGTCGTAAACAAGCGCGCTCACACACACACCCAAACACCCAAACACACACACACACACACACATTTGCAGACAGAGTTGACAAACTCTATTAGAGTTTCACAGGATTAGGCCAACAGCTTATCAGGATTACTCCTCCTCTCCTATTTTGATGTACCTCCCCACAATGTCTACAAATACATCAAAAAACCAAGTTGGGCTTAAATGAGAATATCAAGGATATGGCATCTTTGTCTGAAGAGAATGATTTGTGTGCACTGGAGGTGCATTCATGCAGCTGACATGGACAATCGTGAGCAGTTCCTGTCCCGAACTATAAATATACAGTTTAATCCATGAACTGTGATAACAATACTGAGAAAATAAAATGATTCTAAGATTAGTAATAAGGGATTGTTTCAGTAATTGTGACATCAGCACTCCTTGTCATTTTTCCATAAAAATGAATGTATAAACCATATCAGCTCTAAATTGGAAGCCAGAGAACACAGAACAGATTTTATTTGCAATTTTCTGCACCCAGAATCTTTGTGTCTTTTTCTTGGACATTTCGTTTCAATCTATAATGGGTTTTTTCTAGTTTTCCGGAACTGTACCTGTGCTGTTTAATGCCGGCGCTGATTGGTCGACCGCGACCACGTGACCTCGCAGCTGATTCCGTCGGTTGGACTGTTTTGCCTTCACGGACAGACGCTCCTGGTTAGCATCTCAGCCCAGCTGCGAAGCCATCACCGATCACTGCTGCATCCAGCCATGGCGCAGGCTTCACAGGCAAACGTCGACGCGAGCAACTCTCAGATCCGCGTTGAACACGATAAAAAGGGTCGGCAGTTTTTTATTCGGCTCAATGGTAAGTTTCCTGCACTAGCATGTTAGCCGGCTAAAGTTAGCCTCGGTTTTCGTGGAGCTTTCTTGCTTTTACTATTACTTTATCGGCATCGTTCTTTTATTAATAGCATTAGCTGTTATTTTAGACACGGTGGCGTTATTGGAGTCTTTTGATTGGAATGTTACCACTAATTTTGGCTGTTTTCGTCCTCTGCTCTCATTAGCTTGACCGTGCTGTTCTGCCACAGTTTTCTACATGCTGAATATTTTCTACTTAGAAAAAGAGCTTCTGAATGACAAGACCTGAAACGTGACCTAGTTTATATTCAAAAACAACGTGTCCCCCTCTCTTTAGTTTCTCAGTTCCATCAAATAACTGCAATTTAAATTTTTTGTAGACCCATGTATATCCAACTATTCAAGTTTTGTTGTACTATGACTTGAAATCTAGTCGGGTTTCCTATAACTGTACAGTCATGACAGGTTTTTAGGTATGCCTGTGGCAGCCACCTCAGGGGTTAATAAAAATTACATCCCGCCATCTGCATACAGTCTTCATATGCATTCATAAAACCATCAAAGGTTATGATTAGTTTCTGTCCTCAGGGTCCAACGATCGTGCAGTTCTGCTGTATGAGTACGTTGGGAGGAAGACCGTGGACTTGCAACACACTGAGGTTCCAGATGCCTACAGGGGAAGAGGAATCGCCAAGCACCTGGCAAAGGTACTACTTGTAATGGAGCATAAACATGTTCTATTTTAACAGTCCGATAGCTTCGTTCAACCTTTTTTAAAGAGTACTTCAACATGTCTCATGATAAGATCATTTGGACAATAGATCACATACGAAAAGTCTTTTGTCTTACTGTGAAGCCATTTTAATGCTTCTGTGATATCAGGCAGCCATGGACTTTGTGATGGAAGAGGACCTGAAAGCTCATCTGACCTGCTGGTACATTCAGAAGTATGTCAAAGAGAACCCTCATCCTCAGTGCTTCATCCATAGTTCTCAGTGACCCTGCACGATGCTGTGACAGATGAGGAAGCAAAAGAGTCTTCCAGGGGATAAACAGTGTGTTGCAACATGTTTTGTCATCACAGCTCAACATTCAACTCAGGACCTTCCAGAGATTGATAAACGCGCCAATAAGATATTCCAGGGATGAAAGATCTTGTAGTGTTGCCATTTGCGAGCAGAACAGTGAACCGAAGGGTCACGTGACAGGAGACAGGAAGTGAATCAGCTTAGCGCGGCAGGTAAACAACAAGATATGGGTCTCACCGGAGCTGACGCCTGTTACCTCAGTCAGCAACCTTAAGGAAGCATCTGGAGCACTGTCTGGAAGTGTAAACACGAAACAGATGTGAGTCAAACGCCATGTTGCAGTTTTGCTGTCCTCCTCGGGGCTCACTGGTCGCGAGCAGCGCCACGGGAAGACCGACCCAGCTGTGTTTCTCCATGATAGTTTGGATGGAAGCCGTGTGGTTTCAGTGATGCTCCAGCTATGATGACTTTCATATGTTATTCCTCTCTTTTCATTTTCGCTTGTTACAAAATTTTTTTTTTTTTCATGGGTTTAAATGCTAATTTAGTAGATTGCGAGTTTAAAAAAAAAAAAAAAACACTTTAGACATATGTTTGATTGGTAAAGGGTAATTTTCAAATATGCATTTTTATTTCTGAGCTCTTTTGTTACTTCTGCTGTAATTCTTTACTGTTCTTTATTGTTTTTATTTAATTACATCAAACAGAGACAGAACCAAAGAAACAAACCACCTTTGAGAAAGGTATTCCCCGCTTTATATGTTTAATATTAGGCAGGAGCAATTACATCAGAAACGAGTCACTGTGACACTAATGTGGATCAATTTTATTCAGACCAGCAGTTCAGGGACTTTATCTCCGGTAGCATCCATCCTTCTTCACTCATGCAGGAAAATGAGACTGATGGTGGTTTTTGCAAGCCAGTGTGAAAACATTCTCTGGTTTTCCTTATTTTGGATATTCAGGGACATTTGCTGTCGACAATCTCGGGTGTTAAAAAGAGAATTACTTCCAGTGACTCATCAGGCTCTGGCTTTCTCAGCTTCTCCTTAGAATATAAACACAGGAATCCACACTCACTTTGAAATATTAAGGTGTTCATCAAAATGATGTCTGCAGCATTGGTCTTTCCTATATGTACCAACCCTTGTAATTTTTTGTCTTTTTTCCATTTCCTTACAAATAAATAACAATACTAATCACTCTATTCATGGCAGAGTAATCACTTGAATGAAAAAGATGAAATTGATCCTCTATCAATAATTTACCTTCCATATATATTCCCGTTTGGTAAATTATTTGAAGTTGCATACAGTACCATGTGTTACGACATCCAAACGTGTCCATAGCACACGATATGTGGTTTTCAACGGTCTGAGCTGTCAAAATTGTATGGACCGCGTGCCCGTGTCCCGTTGCAATGTGGGAAATGTGGTCCCAATTTCCAACCGTGATATGCGCGACACCGCATTACGCACAACGTTACCCAAAATTCTTGGTGTCGTCATACGTCAACAGCACTGCGATTGTAACTCCAACATGGCGTCGCTGGGAAGGAGGCGCGGTGTCCCAGTAAGCAGGGAGAGGTCAGTTACTTCACACCCCGTCATTTAGATAAAATGGATTTTGTACAGTGCGTGAGTGTTCGCATGTCGACATGCGCCGAATTTCAAGCGTTCGCATTGCTTGGGGTTTTAGATTAAACCTCACCGCGGCAAGTCAGAATATTATCTCATGCCTAGCTAAGGTTAGCTGGCTACCGTGGGCAGCTAGCTGATGCTAGCGAGGAAACAAACCAGCCGCTCATGTGATGTTTGGTTATTTCACATGACGCAACTGTCCGTGCGAAACGTTTAGCATTCGGCCATGCGGGTGTGCGAATGCGGGCGTGATGTGGCGACCCTGAAGCGGCGGAGCCAACATTGTTGTCCGCTTTGGAAAATGGACCTCAACTTAGCTGGATAACTCTTAACTTTCTTTTAAGCTAGCCAACGCTGTCTGCACGCTTAGATACACAATGTTCCCCGCGGCGTAATCTTCAACGGTTTAGCTATTTTTTTAAAAGTATTCCGAATACCGTTACATTTTCCCTCCGTAAATATGTACTATCTATGAGGATGGAAGCTGGCTAACAGTAGCCATTAAATGTTGAGGTTGTTTGTCAACATGGAAGGCCTCGGGGTGTTGACATTGACAAATAATAAACAAGCATTCTTGCACAAGTTAGTCAATATGATTGTTGTAATTTAAGTGTAACACGCAGTCGTTGGTTGCAGCATAAAACATAGATCTATCCTTTATTTTAACTTTCTGGTGACGTTAGACAAGTTGGTATTTCATCCTAGTTTGGCAATACAATGATGCAAAATATGAGGATGTTAACAAGCAAATCAACCCACCGGATATATATTTTTCATAAGTAGTATACAGAATGTTAGTAAAAGCTAGTATAAAGAGAAAGAGAAACTTTTACTTCAGTATCTGTTACTAAAAGATCTCACAGCATGATAAAGATGTTTCAAAATTATATGGGACCTGCAAAATAGAGGCAATTATGATAAAATAATAACAAAAAGATACAAACATTTCAGGCAGCATGACGCAATCGAATATGTCTACTTATCAGTAGTTAATATGCGCTTTCTCTCGCTGTCCGTACAAGTTTACATGCAGATCTCACTTGAGCTGAGCATTGATAACTGACAGGAACATTTCCTCCTCCTATACACTAGGGGGCGATACACCATTGCTCAGTGGGTTGAAAAGGCCCCTTTCTAGTTGGCATCTTATGTCCCAATAATAACAACTGGAGCCCGGCAGCTTGGTTCATCGTGATGTACGTGTTGCTAATTATGCAGATAAAATCCTCGCTGTTCCCTGAGGTCGTGATCATTTCGAGAGATGTTTTTTTTATCGTGGCGGTGGAGCATGTGCACTTGTGTTGCCTAGTTTAACTCTAATTCTGGCATTTACATGCTGGAGAAAGTCGGGTTCCATTTGCAGTACCTGGGGGTCTTGGTTGGATACGGAGAACTTCGATATCAGTCGGACTGTAACAATTAAAGCTTGCTTAAAGTCTCCTGTAAACATACTGACCGCCGTCTCTGTTTCTCCACAGGGGAGCGATGACGGCGACAGACTGCTATATTGTGCACGAGATCTACAATGGTGAGAATGCACAGGACCAGTTTGAGTACGAGCTGGAGATGGCACTGGAGGCCCAGTATAAATACATTGTTATTGAGCCCACGCGCATTGGAGACGAGACGGCCCGATGGATTACCGTGGGCAACTGCCTGCACAAGACGGCCGTGTTGTCAGGTACCTCTTGCCTCTTGACGCCGCTCTCGCTGCCCTCCGAGTTCTCCCGGTATGTGGCGTTGCCCGCTGGTGCCCTTAGCGTGGCCTGTGCTGCCCTCTATGGGATTTCATGGCAGTTTGACCCCTGCTGCAAGTACCAAGTAGAATATGACAGCCAAAAACTGTCTCGGTTGCCCCTGCATACGCTCACCTCCTCGACGCCCGTGGTACTGGTGCGCAGGGACGACGTGTACAGAAAGAGACTCCATAATACGATAGCACTGGCCGCCCTGGCGTATTGTGCTATGAAGATCTACGAACTTTATGCTGTTTGAGTGCACTCTGATGAGAGGCAACAGAGGAAACGAAGAAGAAGAAAGAAATGGAACCTATCCTCTGCCCCCCTGACGTGAGAGAAGTGGAAGTCGTGATCAGGCCCAGCATTTAGCACCACACATGGCGGGTGCTTCTGTTTTGAACTTTGATCAGAGGGATATAGTTAAAACTAGCAGGAACAGTGTTTTTTCTCTTGTATTTCCTTTACTTCTTTGTGACGACAACCGCACACTTCTGTCTGTAGTAGCCTTGCTCCCCCCCCCCCCCCCCCCCAGTTGTCTGCTCTCCTGACTCAAGCTAGTGCACAAGGGTCTGACAGCAGCTCCTCTGCACTGAAATGTATCCAAGTTGAAATGACAGCCTCTGAGCTTGTTTCCTGTTCCCCTCATAGTTTTACTGTACCCCTTTCTTGCTGATCAGCCCATCACCCTTTCATTAAACATTAGTATATTTTCAAAACACTCTTTTGTATTTTATTTAGATTAGCGAAGAGAAATTCAAATACAAATTTCAGAATTATGTCTGAAAACAGAAGCTCCAACAGCGTTTCGAAGCACTAACTAGGTTTAAGTTACTAGAACTCATCACCTCCCTGGGCAGACAGTTTTTAGGCGAACACCATCGCTCAGATAACGAGAAATGATATTTTGTGTGTCGTTTTGTTATCTTGAAACAGTAATTGATTCGTTTCTCTCAGTCTGTCCCCAGACTATCAAAGTGACATATTCAGGCAGGTTATTTCAGCAAAACCCCAAAGATTGGACGTCAACATGTTTGTTTAGTGGGCACACAGGAGTCAGACTCGATCCATCGGCCTGTGCGAGTGGCTTTTTTTTTTTTTTTTGGCTCACTAATTCATGACATGAGGCCAGTTCTGGGAAACTTCCCCCCACCCTGGATTAGCTTCTTTCTATTGAGTTTTTTGTTTCAGCTGTAAGTGTCATCCAGGCAGCTTGGCCAGGGTTCACCACCTCCAGATAAGAGGAGAGGTGGCCCGGCTTCCTAATCTGGTGGGGATCCCTGTAAAGGATCCCTGTAAAGGAGCCTGGATGCTCAGTGCTTGTTAAAGGAAAGGCTGTTTTAAAACAGATTGGTAAAGCCAGAATGCAACTATATTTTAACCAAAAAAGCAGAACAGTCAAACCAAGAATAAATGTGAAAGGTTTTAAATGTCACAAGTCTTAAAAACAGAAATGTTAGTCATTTAAAGTAGTTGTGCTGCTGCCAAATACAAATATCCAGGTTCAAAGCAACAAGCACAGCAGAAGTGGCTTCATCTGGTATTTGTGGTGCTGGAAACAAACGTCTGCAGACTTCATGGACATTATAAAATATTATAAAATATAAAGAATTTTCGAATCTGCCAGCTTTTCCTTCCGATTTTGGCCACCACTGCAGCGTAGGATGCTCCCAGTTAGATGTTCACTGATCAGTAGAGGAAGTGTTCATTAGAAGTTCCTAAAAATATATTTGAAGTTCGGGCACCATAGATACAAGTTTAGGCCAATAATTAAAACAAAGACAAGAATAGATACATCTGAGTTTTATTGAGGTTTATTTACTGGTTATAAAAACTGATCTAGATTTTAATCTGTGCATCAAAAGAAGTGGACAAAAATCAAACAGTAAAAGCACACATACAAGCCAAAAATAACACTGATGATTGAAAGGTTAGATTTCCTCATTGAACAGAGTACCTGTGATTGCGCGGGGCCCAAACACAGCAGGGTCCGGGTATAAAGCCGTAAACAACATTTACATTCACTGGAGCTTCAAGAGACACTGGTGGAGAGCCGTCAGATTTCAGTAGTACGTTAAAGTGCAAACATCGAAGGTGTGTAAAGAATAAATACATCTTTTTACTCACAGTAGTACAAATATGTATAGGCTGACAGGAAAAGGTGAATTCTATTAAGTCTCGCTGAAATATCTCATGTCTGATTATGATATGTGGAACCCCAAACTAAAAACAAATAAGGGTTCATTAATAAATAACATTTGCTCAGTGCAAAACTACAAAATAAAGGGGGAAACCCTTCCCAACATGATCACCCGAGACAACAATCAGTGAAGTTGATGCTATATACGGACGCTTCAGCAAGATCAAGACCAGCGTCTTCTCTGTAAAACTGTACCGATTGGTTAAAACGTTGATGTCTGTTTTGGTTTTATGGGTAAAAACTGAATGAAATCCTCAGCACAGGCCGATCATGACGGCCAAAACTCACAATCAGCATGAACTTGTTGTTGCATCCATGTTCTCAGCTGTATGCCACAGATGGCTGATGGGGTTTTCTTGTGGCCATTAGGACCTTTTGGCTCCAGCAACAACAAAGACTTTGTCAGCTTCTGATGGTGTCTGAGACGCTGCATAGCAGGAGGTCAACGGCTCTAGTGTCTAATAAAAGATGCTGTGCAGTTTTATTGCCTTTATACTTCAAGTCGCGGTCGGTACCTTTAAATTTTTGTTACCTAAAAGCATTTCTAATGTCCAAGTGAAAGGTTTCTACAAAATGGGGCTAACACACTGCATAAAATCCCAATTGACACCTACTTTTCAAAAATAACTGACCTTGCAGGAGTCCGTTTCATCAAAAATCCTTAAATTGACCATGATGTCATAAATCTATAAAGGCAGTAAAAGAGGAACACATCTTAATATTATCAATGTTTTTAGGCACTGTACGGGGCATCAGATGCTCAGTCTCAAGAATCTGTGTGTGTGTGTGTGCGTGCGTGCGTTATGTCTGGGCCAGCTGAAGCTCTTCCAGGCCGTGCTTCCCTAGATGATATCTAGCCAAGTCTTTCCTGGTCACCAGTCCGACCACCTTAAAAACCAAAGAGAAGTTGAGTCTAGAGTACGCCACCACTGAACCAGAGGGATCACACTGGAAATGCATTTTACTCCCAAGATGAACACAACCACCACACCTACCCTGTTCTCATCGTCCACCACCACCAGATGTCTCAGCCCCAGCGCTCGGAACAGCTTGAACACACGAGGCAGAGATGTTTCCTGCAAACAAATCCCTTCTTTTTAAACTCCTTCAGCTCTACTAAAAGTTAGCGTCGAAACTAAGAAGCGATCCTGTATTTGACTGCATTGCCCACCTGTGGTACAGTGTACGGCGTTGGGTTCATGAACTCGGTGAGGTCCATCATGCACTCCCTCTCGTCCTGGGAGACGTGGATGCTCTGGATCGGGGGAAAGCGGGGATAGGCGTCCCTGAAGTCCTTCAACTGGAGCTTCCTCTGCGTCAGCCGGGACCGAGCCAACTCTACAAACACCTTTGGAGGCAGCGACCAACACAAAGTACGTTTCAGGAGCCACAACGATTTTTTTTTTTTTACAAAAGGTGCCACAACTGCAGATGTTACCTTGTGCTTGAGAAGAACGATGAGCTGAGAGCGGAGAATCAGGCCGCAGAGCTTGGCTGGCTGAAAGAGAGAACATCAGCCTGTCACATGACCTCCAAACAAATTCAGAAAAGGAAGCCGGGGCCGTTGTGAGGTACCTCGTCACCACCCGTAACCTGCACGACCACTGGGAAACCGTTGTGATTGGTGGACGTGTTGCTGAGGGTGTCCACGATGGTTCCCACCTTCTCAATTCTGTTCAAACATGTCACTGGAGAACTCATCACCTCCCTGGACAGACAGGTTCAGACAAGGATGAGATACTACATCACAATAAACCCTGCTCAGGTCCTCAAAGGACTCCATTTTGTAGAGGAAGAGGAGCCATAACATCAAGTCTACCCAGAGCTCATTGACTACTGCTCATTACTACTGTCTACCACTAGAGGGAGACTGTCACGCTTTTATCACTGAGTCCAGGTTGATGTTTCTGCTGCATACAAATGATTACAGAGACGAGTCTCCTACATTTACCTAAGACTCTTAGACCAGTTATCCGATCAGAACATCAGGAAGGTGCTTACCTGGCCGTCAACCAGTGGGAGGTGCCAGGAGCCTCCCCGTGTAGGAAGGGAACACTCTGCAGCTTAATGTGGATATCGTAGAGGCCCTGAGTCAGCACAGAACATGTCCAAATTCAATATATATAAACTGTATACATCAGAACAACACTTTTGCCACTGTAGTATCAACAACTAACTAGGATTAACACAACTAATGTTACAATGTTAAAAAAAACACAGGATGAAAATGTCAAACTCCTTATTTACGTACCGACACGTGGGCAAACTCTTTAATCTTTCCTCACCTCTACAAAGTAGTCTCCCACTATTTTCGCAGTCATGAGGACGAGCATGATGGGAAGGCCGTAGGTGACATTTCCTGTTGCCTCCACCATGATAACAGTCAAACTCAGAGTCATCCTGACGATGCCACCTGGAAACACCTCCGTGTTATGACTGTACAGCGGCTTCATATACTGGTAAAAATGATAGCTACACAAACACACACACACATTACTTATATTTTTTGATCTATTATGAGGATGAGGACTAACTTTACTCACCTAACTGAGCTGCAGCTCCGATCAGGGCATATTTACCAGGGTCAGCCCAGATCTAAACGAAAACGCACAAAACAAAAGTAAATGTGAACATCTGGAACTATAAATGTCACTCATGATAATCCATTTAGCAATTGTGTCATGACCCAATTCTACATTATAAACTGCGCACACACCGAGCCAGTGGACGTGATGGAGGCCAACAGTATTCCACACAGCCTCCCCCAGGCTGCTCCTATAAGCAGAGACGGGATGAAGACCCCCGCCGACACCGCCAGGCCATACGTCCAACACGCAAGGAAGAAATAAGTCAGAGTGAACAGACCCAGCGTCAAAGGGTTGTAAGTTCCTTTAATAGAGGGAGAAACGCGTGATGACGTAACCAAATGGCTTCATCGTGTTGCAGCGAGTGAAAAGCTTTACTTGGCTGGTTGTGGAAGAGACTACGAACGCTCCTCTCTGGAGTGTTGAAGAAGGCCGTTGCCATTGAGTTATATTCCCCATCTGCACAGAACAACTGGGTCGGGCAGAAAAGAGTGAGAGGACAAGACAAAGACGTGTATCACCGTCTGACTTGACTGGTTTTGGACCTATTGTACTAACAAAGCCAAGAAAGATCAGATTCTTTTCTTCTGGCTGCTAAAGTAGGTGAAGTTTGTGGAAGGTGTGTGTGTCCGTGTGTGTACCTGCAATGGGTACTCCTCAGAGTGCTCTGACCCCAAAGGCTGGCAGTCGTTGGAGAAGTAGATCATGGTGAAGGACACTGTGGCCGTCACTGCAGCCACCAGCATGGCCTCCATCACTTGCAAACAAGGGCGATGAACATACCTGCGGCGCACAAGCACGAAGGGTTACAACAGCGCGGACTTTCCTGGGTGATGAGGTCAACGCAGCTAGAATAAAAACATGAGCATTTGGGTCATGTGAGACTATTAATAAGAACAAAACCGCTCAGACAGGAACCTGTTGTACACTGCAGCTAGCAAGGAACAATCACCATAATGATTGCTGCTGTTAATGCAAGTCCTTATCCCTGGTAACTTTAAAGAGGCCTTGAAGTCCGAAAAAATAAGCACATCCCAGGTGGTGTGACTGTGTACAGCTTCAAAACCGATCATGTTTTTAATGCTAAATGTTTGTCTAAGTAGTGACGTATCAACAATACTGTTAATGTCAAAATATTGCCGCTGTAAATATAATTACGGTCTGTCAATGGCGTTATGCTCATGAGCCTAGTTATTCTTTATTCTTAGCGAAACTCATTACTTCCTCATCTTGCACCGCGCCCTTCTGTTGACATGCAAAGACTGCTGCACAGCCCTGTTTCACTTGGCCCACTGCTGACTCTCCTCACGGAGGTGTGATCTAAAGTCATCGTTGTGTGCTAAAGCCCCTCCTTCAACCTACCTGATCCTAAAAATGGTCAGCCAGTAGTTGAGAATGTTAAAAAGCGCCCCGAGCAATCCACCTGTGCAGGAGATGGAAATGAAATATGCAGCAATCAGGTTTGCATGCATGCAGAATGATCACCAGAGACTATACTAGTGAATACTTTTACCTATAGCTCCCATTGCAATAAATAAGGGAATCTCGTAGAGGTTGTAGGCCACACTCTGAAAAAGGGACAGAAATGACACCAGGTTTGTTTGTTTTTTTAACAATGACAAACCAAAGCTGGCAGAACGCTGGCCCGGCATCTCACCTCACTCTCAAAGCGTCCAAAGTTGATGAGACCTGGGTTGGAAAGATCTCCCGGGTTGTTGTTGTAGATGCTGAGGAAGAAGTTGAGGGTGAAGGTGGAGATCATGGAGGCAAAGAACTGCACACAGAGAAAACAAACAAACAAATCAGCATTATCGTTCTGCCTGAAATTAGGTTAAAGGGCACACATAAAACAACCACTTACTATCCGCCACGTCAGCATCTGGTTCCAGAAAGAGGCTCCTTCCTCTAGAGAGAACAGAACTCCACCTTTTCATAGGAAAATAAAATCATGACAAATGTCATCATTTTTATTTATCTAAATGATAAATATGCCAATGCCATAAACTATTTATTCATTTCCTTGTTTGCCTTGGTTGGCTGCTAACAAAAATCCATTAAATAGACAGCCTCCTGCAGACCTGCACTGTAGATAATGAGGATTTATAAAGACAGTTTAAAGCTGCAGCTTATTTACAGTCAGAAACAGACAAAAACTCTCTGTCTTTGTCTCTGGGTGAGCGGATTCAGAACTCAGACACCGGCTGCAGGAGCCGCACCAACGGCAAAGAATCGCACGTGAGCGCTGTCAAAGGTGCAGTGATGGAGCGGCTGTGTGACGCTTCCTTCGTCAAACAGCATTATAAATCGTGCCAGTGGAGGTGTTTTTCTTACCAACTGGTGCTCCAAAAGCAGCAGAAACTCCAGCGGCTGCTCCGGCAGACACAAAGTCTCGCTTCTCTGTGTCTCGCCGGAAGTATTCAAACATCTGTAAATGCAGGAACGAAAAAAAGAGATGCATTTATAAATATTTTAAATATATACACAAATAATAGCTACGGGTGAAGAGGCCTTCAAATGATATGAGCTTAATGAAACCACTGCTACAATGTAGCTGCATCCTTATTTCTGTTGCTCTGTTTTGTGTATTATTATTATATACTGTATGCTGTTCTTATTGTGTGGCTTTAACACCCATTAAATGAATTAAATTTACAGAACAATCCTGTTTGTCTGCATTAGTACCGTATAAATTACTTAGTTAATCTAAACTATGTAACTATACAATTTAATGAAATGATAATAAGAACACACAAACACACACAGACCTTGAAGTCCTTCTTTAAAGATGTGCTCCTGCCTTGGGAGACTCCTGCAGCTACAACCGCACCAGAGTGAATCATGGGTCCTTCCTAGAGTTCAAAAAAATTTTTAAAAATGAAATCTCACAATCCTGAGTAAAGCTAATCCTCTCCATCAATATAAAGTAATAAATAAACTCCATTTTCAAATGTTCTCCTCTATGTGGAGGGTTTGTGTCTACCTTTCCAACAGCAAGGCCGCCAACCACAGAGCAGATAACGCCGCACACTTTCACCAGCAGAGTCTGCAAAAGTCATGGGATGGTAAAGGCTGAACTGTGCCGAGTGAGCGGAACGGTTCCTGTGGATTTACCAGGAACCCCCGCGATGGAAACGTGCCTTATTTCCGTACCTTGAGTCGTACCACCCTGGGAATCTTGACTCCATTCAGATAACACTTAATCTGTGGAATACCACTTCCTGCTGCAATTGGCTAAAGACCAGAATATAAAAACATTAAAATGTGCATTTCATATGACAAGAAAGCAGTTTTTAATGTGCTGGGGTGTTAAAAGTAAAACAAGGAACAACAACTAATAGGTTATCACATGATGCTGCATGAAAAAGGACACATATGAACAGAATGTGAGTCAGTCTGGCTGATGGAGAACTAGAAAAATAAGTTCCTAGTCAACTAAGGTTATACAGGCTAGAACAGAGAAGTGGAATTCATTGTTGTAATGTGGGACAATTAGATCAGCTAATCAGCATGTACTTCCATGTCTGTGGCAGATGAAGGCCACACACAGACCAAAAAGGTGGGACTGAAGATTTTCTTACCTCGAAAAATGCAACTATGATGGATCCCAGCATGACAAAAACAGAGTTGAGTACCGCCCAGAGGATGAGAGAGATAGACAGACCCCCCACCTCTGTGAACTTATCAATATCTGGGAGAGGTCACTGATCAAGGAAACTCCCGTGGGGCTTTACACCAATAGCCAGCAGTTTGGTTCAATTTTACACAATTAAAGGTGTAAAATATGGTTAAAAAAGCAGAATGACCACACAATCAGTGGTTCTCTCCCTTTTTGACCAAACATTACAGATTGCATTTTTAATCCCATAATGCGTAAATTAAGCTGTTCTTTCAGTTATAAATCCGGCGGTAATAATGTAACAATCCTGGAGTCAGCTTGAGTAAAAACCAGTGCAATGACTTCTGGGCTGCTGTGGGTCTTAATAAGAACAGAAATAAGTCAGGATACTCTCTTTGACTACTTGGTATTTAATCCCAGCCAGTTCCTCCACCACGATGTCTATAAAGCAGGCAATCAGACCGGTGAGGAAGCCGATCAGCCCGCACACCACCCAGCGACTGATCTCCAGACAGCGGAAACTCTGAAACACAAGACAGAGGAAAAGGGAAGAAAGAGGCCAGACGACAGTTTTAAGGGCTTGCGCACGGTACTAATATGTGTTTATGTGCTTTTACTGGTTCATTCCCCCACTATTTACCATATAACTCATCCTCCTCTCCTCTTCCAGAAACAGCTGGTTCTCGATGTTATCATAGTCCAGACTCTGGAAGAACAAACATCACCTTCAGTCTGTAATTAGACTGGAACTTTATAGCACAAATAAATCTTCATCAGGTTTGTAATGCTAATGATGACTGCATCAACCCCAACCTGCATAAGTTTATTGCCTAAAGTCCACCACTAAAAATCAAACATTGACTATTATTGCGCACACAGTAGCAAAAAGTTTCAAACATAGGAGGTTTTAAGAGGAATCTTTACTGAAATGTATCCTTGACATTCAGCCCATTTGCCCGGGGCCACTGGGCAACAAATGTAGGCTGTCAACTGTGGACCATCAGCAGCAGAGGAATCTAACACCTTTACCTCGTATTTCAGTGACAGCAGCTTTTCATTGTGAGGGATCTCTTTGGGCTTTCCTCGCTGAGACTCCTGCAGAGAAACATCACATTAAAAAAACAGCCATCCCCACACTGTCACTCACCGATGACCTCTGACCTGCTCAGTCATGTGAGGAATTCCCTGACAGCAGAACAATCAAACATTCTAAATCAAAGATGACAGCAGCAATCAACACAGGACTTTTGAATGTGAGCACAATGACAAAACCGAGGGAAAGCTTTGACAGTCGTGAGGCATCTAACGCAGCACTCTTTCATTCATTAGTGAAAACAAATGAATTTGGAAAAATGTAAGCGTTCCCTCCAAATCTGTAGAATAAAGTAATGAAAAGTTTTGATATTTGTCCCCAGACAGTTTTATCAAAAGAGTAGACAGATGCATTTGGCAGAGCTGCATCATTTTAACTTGACTAAAAGCGGACACTCTTTTCCTTAGAATTGAAGGAAACACTTTTGGGAGCGAGTGCTTTGGAAAACACGCGAGCTGCAGGCAATGGAAAGACATTTACATGCAACACATGCACAACAATGCAGAGAAATTGTCTAGAATAACTGAGCCAAATCACATGTGTAACGACTCACAGCAAAAGAGGGAACTCAAGGTGAAGAATGTAGCCTGTACTGTACTTTTTGATATTTATTCAGAAAACCCAAAAGGATCTACACAACTGAATCCACCCAGTATCCTAACCCATTTATGACTTCAAATTTACAAAGAGGATGCTCTAATCCAGACATTACCAAAGTAATTGATTGCATTTCCGTCTGTGGTCTTGTGACAATTCAGATATGTACAAACTGATCATTGTTGAGACAAAGCATGAGCGCTTCCAAACGCCTTTCATGCACACTGTACGAGTCAACTTGCCCATTCAGCAGGAAGTTTCTACAACTGAGGTCAAGCTAAATCCAAAATTTGTTTCGTACAAATCAGGCCTCAAATTTCCAAGTTAAAAAAAACAACAACAACCGAGCACGACTACATCACATGATTGTATTTAATAATTCACAAGTGTTTAAGAGGACCTGGTGGGATTCTCAGGCTTTATTAGTGTTAAAATGATTAAGGAAGTAGTTTTAAAAAATTAAGCTTCTAAAAGTCTTGATGTTAAGATGATCAACACCAGGGACAAACAGAAAAAGCACAACACGACTTTGAATCTGGACTTTACCTCTTCTGACGTCATCTCCTCCAAATCCACCGTGCTGAGTCTGCCTATCTGAAATATACTGTCCTTTAGAAAACTCCAGACATCACAAGCAGCAGCAGAAATACTGTGTATTCCTGAGTGGGAAATTCCCAGATGTGGTTTAGTATCACACAGGTGCAGGTGCCCAGTTAAAAGGCTCATGACATGGAGGATAATGGGAACGCAATCCTGTAACCAAGAATTTGTTTTAAACAACTCAATGTTGTCTTTTTGCGAGGTATTGAGATGGACATTGTAATGCCCCGGAAATATCTTTATTTCCAATAGCGTTAAAGTTAATTACATGCCAGTTAAACGTGTTTATGGGTCCTTAATGTGGAGTATTACAGTTCCAAATAAGTTGCAGCAAGGACTTGCAAATCATCCGCAATGTGATGATTAGTTTAATCAATCTAATTACTTAAATCACGCAAGTAATTACATCACTGGTCACTGAATTTGTTTGGTGCAGTTACATTCCATTCCAATACCAAAGTTTTGCCGTTTTAATCTGCAAGCATATGATAAACACATGAAAATACATTCCAAACCCTAAAGTAGTGCAGAGGTTTTGCATCAAAACCCATTAACAGCAGCAATGATCAGTGCCGAAGGATGCACTGGCTAATAAATAGATGTCACAAGAACTTTCTTGCTACACACAGCTAGTGTGCTAAGTTAGCCAACATGCTATCTGTACCTTTGCGAGATGCCTGGACAGTTCGGAACCGTTCAGCAACGCTGTTTCCTCCCCTGCGGCTCCGGACTCGTCGGCTCGACTGGACCACGACACTTTCTTCGTGATGTTGGCCATGCTGGCCTGAGTTTGACACCAACCTAAGCGTCGCTATTTTATTTCATCAACGCAGTTACTGTTGGCTAAGAACTGTTTCAGAGCCTCATCACAATGCTCCTGTAACTCGTGACGTTTCGTAAGGATCGTACGCGGGGACAAAAATGTCTGGTTTGCGCATTGAATGTTGGGACTTGTAGTTTTAGGTTATTCGCAATTCTTGACGTTTGTGATTGCTTATCATTATATACACGGCGACTTGCAAAAACGAGGAGCACTATTTCAAAAACAAGATACATCGCCATGATCTGTGCAAAACGAATGGTTTTTAAGAGTTGCAGGACTCAAGTAACATTTAGAAAACAATGTAAATAAATCATTTCCATCTCTTTAAAACTAATTAATTCAATGAGCACATTGGGGATTAACATAGTAAAACAACTGATTATATTTGGAGGGGTTTTGTTGAAGAAAAAATCAGATATAAAGTAATGGAAATAACAGAAGTGATTATGAAACATTCACTTCTCATATTCCAGGAAACTTTAAACCAGGAAACTTTGTTCCACCCATGGAACCCAGGCAACATCTAGCCTCCCATCTACCAATGTGTTCCTGGCCAAGCTTGGCCCCTCCAGGAATTGCATCAATAAATAAATCAGATGCAATAAATGCTAAGAAGCAAGATATGCTTACAAACTCTTTATATAGGTACGTGTTTATGTGTGTACTTGTGTATTTAGCCTAAGTCTGGAAAGACAGCATTTTGCAACAATCTGAAGTTCCTATTCTGGTATTTGTGGCAACATCTCAACTTTGGGTTTTCCAGAGCAGAACAGCAACTAGGATTCAACTGAGCCAGCCTCTAATACAATGATACAACACAACAGAGAGCATCATGAAAATTTATAACTGTCAAAGCCTTACAGTTCTGGTAAAAGATTCTCTTCTTCCTTTTTTCTTCTTTTGATTTTAGTGTGCCAATCCAGGAATTGTGTTGCTTAAAAACATGAAGTAGCAGGGACTTTCTTGTTTCACCCTTTCATTTTAAAGTGGACAGGAAGTGAGTGTCATTTGGCTATTTTGGTCATTTGTGTCTGTTGTAAGTCAACCTCCTGGTCTTACAGCCAATTTTTTCTTTCCAGCTAGAATAAAGGAGAGGTATGCATGAGCTGAAAGGGCTTTTTACAGTTTCACTGTAAAGTCTTTACATTTACTCAAATGTAATTTGCTTTTTTTCCTGTGCTGGAAGCAGAACAGGCTCTTGAGGGTGTCACTGCTCTTTGGGGGTTTTAAAATATTTTTGTCTTTGAATAAAATAAGAAAATTAAGGTGATTTTACAAAGCAGCTGCAGACATGAATGAAGAGACGGCCCTGCTGAACAGAAGGACTGCACCACCGGAATCAAAGGTTGGAAGCGTCTCATTTATTTTGACGGACTGATATTAATAACTATTCATTCACTTTCACAGTAAGCTTCTCCTTTCTGCTCCATTTTAACACTAGAAGTTTGGTGTGCAGAATACAGCATGTGCAGTCTTTTTTAAAATAAATTGCAGTCATGTTTTAGGCTTAAAGCCTTTTGTTTGGTGTCCAGATAGCGGGTGGGACAGGAAGGAAAGGGCAGGTCTGTATAGTCCACAGACATGCTGTTATCGACCACCTGTACCTTTTAAAGTATCATTTAAACCACTAATTGTAATTTCATTGTAGTGTATTAATGACACAGGGCAATATCTCAAGAAACAATAATTTAGACACCGCAGCTTTTGTATTGAATACAAAGTCTAAACACCGATACACGTTGACTGGGATACATTGTTGTGTATGTGTGAATGTGCCGCTTTTTTTTTTTTACTTAAAAAACCCTTAACTTATTAATCTCCCAGTAATTACTGGTTTAAACATGTTTTATAATAGGGTCTCAACTTTTATGTGCTCCACCACAAAACTGGATATTACAGTGCCATAATGGTGGTTTATTATCCACATAGTTTACAGATGTCTTCAATATTCTGTAAATAAACTGTCGACACAGAAAAGACCTGTTTTCACATACTCATCCTCTTTAAAAACAAATATATTGCAGATTAACAACTCCAGACTGTACCTAGCTGTCTTCTCAGCCGTGCTGGGGAACTTCAACTTCGGCTACTCCATGGTCTTTTCCTCCCCCGTCATACCCCAACTCAAGAGCCCTGATGCAGACCCCCGGTTCAGGCTGGATGCCAACGATGCTGCGTGGTTCGGCTCCATCTACACGCTGGGGGCGGCGGTGGGAGGCCTGGGAGCCATGTTGCTCAATGACAAGATCGGGCGGAAGCTCAGCATCATGCTGTCGGCGGTGCCGTCCACCATTGGGTGGGTCCTGCACCAAGAGAAGATGTTTTTAATTAAGCAATTTTACATTAACACCCATTTATGAAATGGAAAACAAATGCAACATACCCAGAGCTGGAAGAGAGAGTGGTGTGTCAATCAAATTCAAGTGTACTTGTTTGCACAGTTGTGAGCAGAGGTACTAAAAATACCTTGCTGTCAGAGTTTTGGGGTATTTTTCTTTGAGGTTTTCTTCTCAGGTTTCCTCCAACAGACTTACAACTTGATTAGAGAGTCTAAATTGCCTCGAAGTGTGAGTGCATGAGTGAATGGTGTGTGTGTTTGTGTGTGTGTGTGTGTGTGTGTGTGGTGTGTGTGTGTGTGTGTCTCGTGATGGACCTGTGAGGACTGTGGGGGTAATCTAGCAGACCACAATTAGAATAAATAAGAAAATGCATAGTCATGAGATTTGTCAGCACATAATATTGATGTTTTAAAGTCAAATTCACATCTGCAAATGTGTCTTAGATACATGCTGCTCGGGGGGGCTGTGAACCTCTGGATGCTCCTCCTGGGCCGTTTCCTCACCGGTGTTGCCGGGGGTATGACAGCCGCATCGATCCCCGTACGTTACAATGGTCACATTATAAATACAAAGAAATATAAGTGTGTGTAATATTCTTTTAGACTGAATTCTTTCTAACGTCATGTTTTTGTGTCTCTCGTGTTTTTACATCTCAGGTTTACATCTCAGAGATTTCCCATAAGTCAGTGAGAGGGGCGCTGGGCTCCTGCCCTCAGATCACTGCTGTGTTTGGGTCACTGTCCCTCTACGCCCTGAGTAGGAACCTCACAAAATATATTAGCATAGTTTTCATTTCCTGAAATCATGGGGGCAGTTCAGGGTCAGGCACGGCCAAAACGGAGAAGTAAACTCAGTACTATGCTTTGCATTCTGCCTGTATGTGAACATTTAAAAGGGTTTTACTTGACAAGGAGTGTGTATGATTATTAGGTCTGGTGCTACCGTGGCGGTGGTTGGCAGTGGTTGGCGGGGGGCCAGCCCTGGTGATGATTGTGCTTCTGGTGTTCATGCCCCGCTCCCCCAGAAGGCTCCTCTCTCTCGGCCAGGAGGATAAGGCTAAAAAGGCCCTCCGCTGGCTGAGGGGAGAACACTACGACACACACAGTGAAGTCCTCGCCATACAGGTAGAGACGACAGAAGTGCTGAAACTTGTTCAGGGCCGCACACGATACTGTACCCTTCTGTAGACTGATAACCAAAACAAAGTAAATATTTTAGCAAGATTAACAAGGTGTTTCCCTCTACAGAATAGCATTGACACACAGGACAAAGTCACATTGTCCCAGCTGGCCACACCCAGATTTTACCGACCAATCCTGATCTCAGTGGTGATGCGCTTCCTTCAGCAGATGACGGGCATCACACCTATTCTGGTCTATCTGGAATCCATCTTTTCTCATAGCAGTTTTGCCCTGCAGCCTAGGTTGGGCCTCTGTAGTTGTCCTATAGTCATAAATATATGTCAGCATATAAATATTCTAATGATATCCATTTTGTGCCATTAATGCTGCCCTGCTGTGCCTTTGGGTGCAGGTACGATGCTGCTCTCGTGGGTGTGGTCCGTCTAATCTCGGTTGCCATAGCAGCCGCCTTAATGGACAAGGCAGGGCGGAAGGCCCTGCTTTACACCTCAAGCATGCTGATGTTCCTGTCCACCCTGACTCTGACAATCGTCTCCCTCAAAGCATCCTGTCCTCCAGGTCCGACACCACCTAATGTCACTCTTGGTTTGGAACAGGGTTCCTATGGTAACCCTGGAGCAAGTGTGATCCCTCTTATCAGCACAATGGTGTTTATATTTGGTGAGTATTTACAGTGTATCATCCATGTTTGGAGGCTCCATCTGTGTTTAGTTTGGAGTAAATTGAGAGACCTGTCACATTGTGACATGACCGAAACTTGTTTGCTCGGACTTGACATTGACGGCTGTCTCCCAGGATACGCCATGGGATGGGGCCCGATCACATGGCTGCTGATGTCAGAGGTGCTGCCGCTGGTTGCCAGGGGCGTTGCCTCTGGTCTGTGCGTAGCTGTCAGCTGGTTGACAGCCTTCCTGCTCACGTACGTCTTCACCCTCCTGGTGGACTGGTACGGCCTGTACGTGCCCTACCTGTGGTTTATGATCGTGTGCGTGCTCTGTCTGCTCTTCAACGCCCTGTGCATCCCAGAGACTCGTGGTCGCTCGCTGGAGGAGATTGAGAACTATTTTAGGACAGGGAGAACATTCACCATCATTCGACGTTCGACTGTGCGGTCAAGTTGAAGCCCATAACAAGGAGCTATTCCAGCAATAAAGCGTTGAAGGAAATTGATTTACAGTGGTTCCTTTAGGCAGAGATCATGTAAAAAACCAATCTATAAATAACCAGTGAAAATACAGAAAACTATTAACAATAATGATAATAATTAACATGTGCAATAGGATAGTGTGTGTGTGTGTGTGTGTGTGTGTGTGTGTGTGTGTGTGTGGTGTGTGTGTGTGTGTGTGAGACAAGTATGTGTGTGTGTGTGTGGTGTGTGTGTGTGTGTGTGTGTGTGTGTGTGAGTAGAGGCTGAGGAATTCCAACATTCCAAACATTTGCACTGTCTTTGAAATATATTAAAATGTGTCAGGTGTGGTGCTGCATATTTCTCTGCCTGTAAAAAGTTGAGTGCAGAGTTGATTTGTGGGGAGCCCCAGGGCTCAGTTCTTGCACCACTCCAATTTTTTCACTTCGCTGTGCCTCTGCAGGAGTTCATCTGCAGGTTGTCTGTCTTATGTAAACAAGAATATCCTAATTTGATTTAATCCTATTTAATACAAATGTATGATCCTTTAATTCAGATTCAAAATACACTTTGGTTTAATTCATTGATATAACAGTGTAAGTTTAATCACATGTGCCTGGTCCTAAGACAAGCGGAGGGTCGCATGGTCCACCCTGAAGATGGAAGGAAACCGTTTTCATAGACCACTTTTTATAAAATATCCATTTGAGTGATTTTTTTAAAAAAATGAAAAAGAAGAGTGAAAAGTAATTTTATTAATACATAATCTACTTTTACTAGCTCCGTTTTTGTGGTATTTTTATTTTTATTTTGTTGTCTTCTCTCTCCTCTTATTTTATCAGTTTGGTTTTCTCAGTTTTTACAGTGCAGTTAAATGTTACAATGACTGATTTCATCAAACGTAAGATTCTCCAATATTATTAATCACTTTGGGTCACAACCCTCATAAATTAAGAAGTGAATAAAGCTGCACACACAGTGGCTCAGCTGGCCGGGTCACATGCCACAGTCTGTGTCATGAGCCTGACTCACAATGATCCACATTACAGCCTCATTATCAGCCCTGCTCTCCGTTCACTGGACACAACCGCTCTTTACTTTGCTCCATCACTGTAATCAGTCGGTAAATTAAGAAATTAATTACATGAAACACATATGAATCGTGTTTAAAGAATTGGTGTGTGTGTGTGTGTGTGTGTGTGTGTGTGTGTGTGTGAGAGAGAGAGAGAGAGCGGAAGACCACACCTTCCTAACACAGCATGTTTATTGATTAGAGACAAAGAAACGCTTTAGTACTGTCACGTATGTCTGTAAGAGCACAGCTAATCTGTAAAGTCTAAAATGCTGTAGAAGCATGTGGTGCACACACAAACAAATTAAAAGATCTTGTTATTCTCAAGGGAATTTTGATCTAAACTGACAAACGCTCATAATGTTCAACTATCTATTATATAGAGGAGGTGAATGATAGATCTTCACAGGTGTTTATCTGGACAAATGAATGGGAACATCATGTTATCGATGTTTTCTACATTTGTCTTTAACGTTCTGTAGCATGCACAGTTGTTAAGTGAAGGTTTAACCTGTAAGAACATGCAGTGACACCAGTGTCCCAAACAAACTGATGCAGCTTTCTTAGACGGCAACTTATTAAACAAATACACTAAACAGCCTTGTTTGGTGATCACATGACAGTCATGTGACTAGACAGGAAGTGACTCTTCCATAATGGTATTAGCTGTATCCACCTGTATACAGGGCCTCTGTAGTTGTCCTATAGTCATAAATATACGTCATCATATAAATATTCTAATGATGTCCATTTTGTGCCATCAATGCTGCCCTGCTGTGCCTTTGGGTGCAGGTACGATGCTGCTCTCGTGGGTGTGGTCCGTCTAATCTCGGTTGCCATAGCAGCCACCTTAATGGACAACCTGTATACAAGTGGATACAGGTGTACACCTGCATTGGAAGGAAGGAAGGATCTCATTTTTCAAAATATTTTTTTAACCCTCACAGCACACTGACACACACACAGATAGATAGATAGATAGATAGATAGATAGATAGATAGATAGATAGATAGATAGATAGATAGATAATTAATATATTATTAATAAAATATATATATAATTAAAATATACACATAAGACATAAGATATCATATTAAGAAACATGCCAATTTTATATACGCACCTCCTGTTATAAAGAAAAGAACATTCGTATTAATCTTTTTTATTTTTATTTATCTATATACCCACAGAAACACTCTGGGACTCTCATTTCAGTCTCCAGGCAGCTTTGGGATACCTCAGGGCTCAAACCTGGGACGAGTTTTAGTCACAGTACAGAACCAGTTAGGTTAGAATGATCACTCTCTTACTTTACCCGGAGCATTCAAATTCAAATGCGAATGAAATGGAGAGTTTTAATTCATGTCAGGCACTGCTGCTAACACCTTCAGTGTTAGTTAAGCGAGAATTTTTTTTTATTGTGCACAGACAACCACTTTCCTGTTGTTTTAAGAATATTTTGATTTTATCTTTATATGGATCATTCTTAATTATTCATATGCACACATGCATACATACATGTACATGGGTCAGCTCAATGAGCACACTGTCGAAGTATCACAAATTACATTTAAAAATGTATTTTAGATTTAGAGATACACTGATCCTTAATTAATCCATGCCGTGTAATCTCTGAAACATGTTTCAAATGTTTAAAAAATAACACAAATAACTCACTCCTTAGTCTTTTAAGGAATGCGAAGGGATCGGTCTATTCTATGGAATGCTGCTGATCAAGCTCATTGAAACACATATACAGACAGACAGACAGACACACAGACACACATGTACACACCACCATGCAACAGGCAGGCACATGTCAACTGGTAATCATCATGAAAGCAGGCAACACCCTGCCACACCTGATTAATCAGGGAGATTTGGGATGAATGAAACATAACAGTACATAACAGGCACATTAATTCTAAAAATAGAATTTTTTTAAACTCATCTTGAACGCTAGAACTATTTCAGATAATCCCGGTCTTATCAGCAAAGTCACCGATTCGTGTTTCTGCATGTGTTAACAATGGCGTGTCCGTCATCACATGTGTGAGAAGCGCTAACAGGCAGCAGGAGCCCTCTGCGATGCAGTGACCAACTGTGGAAAAATGTGACTGAACTGGCCTGATCCCAGTTCACAGAAATAGATCTTCCAAACTCCCCAGTCATCATTCGGGCCAAGTAATAAAAAAAACATTTTTTTTAAAACCTGGTACATCTGGTTACCTCTCTTGAACATTGTGTTGCTATGCTAAGTGCAGATGGTTAAAACAAAACCACAGTTTCGTTGTTATGGGATGTCCCCATAACGTGACCTTCCTTAAACTCCACTGGTTTGAGCACGATAACTGCTACTGAGCTATATCTTTTGACACATTCGGATAAAAATTTCCTTCATTCTCTCTGAGAGGCGATGCTAGTTTAGCTGCCGTATGTAGCTGATGATCAAAGATGTCGGTGGTATAAAGCTGCTACAGAAACAGTGTTAAATGTGATCTGTATCCTCAAAAAGACACTTTAATACAAGTTCGATGATATTGATGTAATTCAAAAAGGCTTTTACCAAATTCCCTAAGAAGGACAGAGATTTGTTGAATTGTGTTTTTCCAGATGGGACCCGAACTAAATGACATTGGCTCTTGGTTGTGACCTGGACTTGCATCAGTTTAATACCGACGTAATTTGGACATAAATGACCAATTTAAACTGGAAACAGGTTCAAAGTTTGTTTCTTATCTTGGGATTCAGATTTGGATTGTTTTTCAAACTTGTGCCGGCATTTCCTTATGATCTCTGCTGGACCGAGCGGAGTTTTCGTGGAACCTGATTGCGTAATCTCCGCTGGGCTGGGTTACATGTCGCAAAAGTTCCCTGCCTGAATTGGTCCAACAGTTTGGAATGTGAATCCAGACTAGAAGGAAACCGGTTAGAGTTTCACATGACACAGTCAAAACTCACTCCTTTATTAAGTCCTCCAAACAAAGATAAAGGAATAAATGAAGGACCAGTTAGTTGTTTGGGTGTTGTAAGAACACACTGTGATTCACACTTGCTGCATATTCATGGGTTTTGGGACTGGGACTGGGACTGGGGTTGGGCTTTGGGCGTGCCGGGTTAGCAGCTTGTACAGGTACAGGTGACACAGGCAGACCAGTGGATATACAACGCCTGGACTCTACATCACACACACATACACACATCTCAGCCTTAACGGCAACACCTGACAAAGGTAAGTTTGTCACAAATCAATGCTGGATTGTATCATGCAGAAAACTTTACACACTTTCCTGGACAGGCCGTGTTGGATCATATATTTTAGAATCAGAGCTTTCTGGACCCATTTTTCTTTATTTGTGGGGTTTGTGTTCGAGTTTCTGGAAGGACTGAGCTTATTTTGCTGATTTTGGCACACTGGCGTGAAGTGATTTCCAAGCCTTGATTGCACGTTTCCAGTAAAATAATTGGATTATAATGATTCTCTGGTTAATAACGTTGTATATCTGGATAGCTGTGACACACCTGAACTCAAAGCTGCTGTTCTGGACTTGGTTATTGATCACTGTGACATTTATTGGGGTAGAAATGGGTTGACACAAAATCACTGCGGTGCAGAACAGAGAGAGCACGTTTGGGTTTTCTCTTGTGTTTTGAGGTCTTCATTAGGTGGGTTATTAACTGGTGACGGTTGGCACAGTTGTCATGCACACATGCAGGTTTGAATGGAACAGATCCCACATGGGTGTGCAGCGCAGCCTCACCCAAGACTCACAGGGGTGGTAGTGGCACCCTGAGACATGTTTTCCCATGTGTCTGGGCATTTGCCGAGCGGCTTCCGACTTTCCGACTTCTGCTCCCAGGCATCAGTGAAACTTCCCAGACTCTTGGTGCGAGTCAGGAGTTTAAGGGCGCTGCATCTGCTGCTTCCCGCTGCTTCAACCTGCACCGATTTGTAGGATACGAGATTAATAAAAATTGTTTTGGGGGTAAAAGCCAAAATTCAACCTGTGCCCATCCAGGCAGAAGCTGAACCAGTTGGTCCACATCTGTCACATTACTACTGTAGCTCCTCATAAAAAAGCTGGCTGTACCAGAGGAGCTGGAAGCTGACCGAAGCAGAATGACACCTCTGGCTGCAGTGTCGCATAGTGCATTTGTCAGACCTCTTTGTTTATTTTAATCGTTTATTTTATTATTATTATTATTATTATTATTATTATTATTATTATTATTATTTGAATAGTCGTGGGTCAGATTTAATGTTTAGTCGCAGGTTATTCTGTAGGAACACTCCCTCAGTCTGTGACATGTAGCTCGGTCACATTCTTGCCACGACACAAGGGTGTGTGTGAGCACACGAAGGAATACTAAGTGATGGCTTTTACTGTTTCCTGTAGGATAAAATGAGTATTTCTGCCTGTTGAGTTATCTGTGCTGAAGGTTCAGAGGGACTGCAGCAGCAGGACCTCAGGGGGACAGCAAAGGCATCGATATATTTCATAACGAAACATTTTGTGGATGCTTCCACAGACTATGAATTCTAAAAACGAAGGGAATACCTATAAATTTTCGACATCAATGACAATTTCATGAGAAGACGGCGTCACAAAAAAACCCAAAGCTGGGTTTTCCTCTGTTTTTTTCTGCAGCTTTCAGCAAACACAGCTTCTCATTATACCACTCAAACCTCTGAGGTGCTGGAATTCAGCATTTGTAACTCCATCTTTGGCGCCATCTGTCGGTTTAAAGCAGTATTGCTTGTTTGCGGGTGTGGCAGCGTTACAAATACCTTTAAGTCAGGTGCCATTGTATTTTGTCTTCAGTGTTTCAGTGAAATTCTCCTGTATTCAAGTTTTGTTTTTTTTACTTATTTGCAGCACAATGAGTGGCAGTGATCAACCACAGCTCCCCCCATACGTCATACCGGGTAATCCTACTGGTCTTTTCCTGTTTTTATATTGAGAAGATAATGCAAAACAGGATAAACGAGTTCTATTATTTCAGGGAAATTTAGTAGAACGTGTATTTCCTACAATTCCGATTATTTCATGAAATATCTGTAAATGTCTGTCTTTGCTCCAGTTGATGGTCAGGCAGATGATGTGAAGATTTACCATCTCCACACCCCGTTCAACCCTCTGGACAGCATTGACGAGCATCAAGGTAAACCCACCCCCAAGAACGCAAAATACACCTTCTTTGGCTGCATCCTTGAAGCATTCCCTTGAAGCGCCCCCCGACATTTGACCTCTGCAGGACAAAAAGGAGGGAACGTCAGTCTAGGCCTTGAGCCCACGGATGGGAAACGGAAGTATGTCAGCTACGACACGGCGCTGGGGAGAAACCCCGGCACGACGACGTGCACCAGCTGCCAGCAGCAGGTCACGACCAACGTCACTTACAAAGCCGGGACGTACGCGTGGCTCATGTGCTTGCTCTTCATCTGCTGCGGGTGGGTGCACGGCTCAGGCCGCTTTGATCGTGCGCTTTCATGTCACGTGTCTGAGCGGCGCGTTTCAAACGTCATGTGCTTTGCCGCAGGTTGGTGCTGTGCTGCTGCCTGATCCCCTTCTTCATGAACAACTTCAAGGATGCGCACCACACCTGCCCCCGCTGCAACAGGGTGCTCCACGTCGAGAAGAAACAGTGCTGCAAATGATGAGAGGGGTGGCGGGGGCGGGGGCGGGGGCGGGGGGGGGCGGGGGGAGGCCCAGAGCGGAGCCACGGAAACACGGGATCAACCTCGTTGGAATGGTGCACGTTTCTGTGGATCACAACTCAAACTTGGCAGGAGCGAACAGACTGGGAGTGATTGCGCAGCCGCAGCCATAGATACCCGCTGCGGCGTGCGTGGAGTCAACAAGCTCCGTGCACTTTTTTTTTTTTTTTTTTTTTTTTTTTAGACATCTGTCATGTTACAGCAAATTTAAAACTCTTGCACATATTCTTTTTTAAAAATGAAGGCATGTACATAAACCTTAGCACCATGATTCATAATAGAGAGTCCCCATAAGCTTGTTAGATTCTTACACGAGGGGAGGAACAAACTTATGATATTAAATCATGTTTCTGTTATCGTCAAATATTAAATGAATTCGTGACAGTTTGAATCAGACATTTGTTCTGCATCCGTTTCTGTCATGAACTAACACAGATTAAGCTATAACGTTTATCCTCCCCCCCATGTTAAATCAAATATTTTGCTATTTTATGAAACTTTAATATGTGAAAGCAGAACAAAATCAGTGTAATTAACAATGGTTTCCTGATGTCACTCTTTCACCTAAATGAATATGCTTGCACCTATTTTCTAACATTATTTACATATATTAAAAAATAAACTTTATGAGTATTATCACACCCTGCTCCTGACATAATCTACACTTGTTAACGTGATTACATGGTTGATTTGCTGAAATCAAGTCACAATCAGACCACTTGTCAATCAGCTGCTCAAAACAGTATTTATTTATTTCTTTTACAAATGCCAGGTGGGATTTCAGGTGTCTTTTACTGAGAAGCTGTGATTGGTGGAACCTTCATCCATCTTCACCTCTGGAGCTCAGCCAGATGGACCCCTGGGTTGTTGGTCACTTTCCCAAGACCCCCCCCCCCCCCCCCCAGCTCAAACTGACATCCCAGGGAAGAGCCGTGCTTCTCCCGTTCCAGGAGAAGCCATATCGCAGCAGATAGACCTTTTCATCCTTCCCCACATCTGGAGATGGTCTCCATGCTCTGCAGGCAGCTCTTTTATCCTCAGTTTGGTTTTTAATCCAAAATGCAGTCAGACTTTTTTTTTTTTTAAACAGATGCAGCTGAATTTACCAGACAGCCTTCAATCAAGGTGTAGAAACAGCTCAAAGATGAGGAGAAAGGAAAGCCCTCCAGAGATAAAGGTCAAATCTGAAAACTTAACTTTCCCAATGCAGAACTTTGCAAAAGAAACTTGCAGATTCCAAATATTCAGTTTTCTCATTGAATAAAAGGTGGAAAAGTGACTAAGAGCATAAAATGTAAAAGCAGATCCATATTGCCTGAATGGACAAAAAGGTCCTAACAAGCCACTATTTGACTTCCAGGATGGTTTGAAATGCTGACATGGTCTAGTTTCTTATTTTGGTGGTGAACCTGTACGGACGAGCAGCAGTGTTCTTTTTATAGAAAATTTTATTCAACATACATTTTCCAGCAAAAAGGCAATATACAGGAATAGTTGTCATACACTGCTGCTACACTGAGGATCTGAAAGTGGAAAAGATCAAATTAAGGTGTGATTCTGCAGGTCTTTGTTGTACTGCACCTTCTTTTTTTTTGGAAACAAGACAAAACCCAAAATGCAGTTAGTTCTGAAAAGAAAAACAAAACAAAAAATACCCCAAACGGAACTTGAGAAAACTGATCGGTACATCAGGAACGCAAAGTAAATCCTACACACAAGAAATATGGACACCTGGCTCCTTCTGTACCCAACAACAAAGGCATGAGCGTCTCTTAAATTTTACACCACCATAACTTTAAATATACAATTTTTAAATGTCTTTACAGAGCCGGCTATGCATTACAGGGGAGCATTCCATCTGTGCTTAAAACAAAACCCAAAAAAGAGAAGAGGCGGGGAAGGGGGGGGGGGTCAAAAGTCATAGGGTTTAGGTGTTTTTCTTACAATGCTGGTTATTTGTCTTTACACAATCCTCAAACCTGCAGAGCGCCTGCAGCTCCCACCGAGCACAGCGCAGACGCTGCGCCCACTCCGCCTGGGGGGGGGGGGGGGGGGCTTTCAGAGGCGGTGAAGCTCGGGTGTGTGTGTTCAGAGGATTGACCGACAGGGACGTGGAAAACCTCTGGAGGAAGGAGGCAAAGCCAGCAGGGTTGCTTCTGTCTTTTTTTTTTTTTTTTTGATTTATGTCTGTGCATGTTTCTCTTGAAAGTCGTCAAAATCAAAAGCACAACTAAAAACGTACATCTGCCAGTCCTGAGCAAACTCTGACATTAAGTGCCAACGTGCAAGATGAAATACAGACGGAATTCCTCCTCGTTTTCCCCCCGTTTATTTTTAAACAGATGCTGTGGGTTCTTATTTTATTATACAAGTTCTGCAGAAAGACACGAAAAAAAAGGGGAGAAAAAAAAAAAAAACCAACAAACTTTCCTCCGAACAAACTAAGTGAGAAAACTGTGTAAACCTGGAAATACTTGCTCTGTTGCAATAAAGGATGGGAGCAGAAAATATAAAACACCACATCTTAGCAACTAGACAGCTTGTTACGGAGGCCAGTTCGCAGCTGAAAAATACTAACTGTCAGCCCCCCCCAGCAAAAAAACATCCTTCCATCAAAACCCCCACAAAGCAGCATGGTAACCTGTTTAAACAACTATTTAAAAACAACCCGGAGAAAAAAATCAGATGGGAAAAGCTGGTGAGTTGGGTGGGTGGGTGGGGTGGGGATAAGTACATACACATATAATATACACACTTATGTATGTATATATTATATATATTCACTTCCCCTCCTCTCTGCCTATTTAATGTCTAGTTTTAAAATCCATGTTAATTTCTCCCACTTGCAGACTGACGGCAAAATCAGGCAGTCAACAGGTCGGAAGCCAGGAGAAAAAAACAAAAACAATCTAAATAAATTGCCTCAAATACAGAGACAATTAAAGAAAAGTGGTTTGTGCAGTTTCTATTGTGGTCAAATGATAATCCATCAGCTGCAGCAAAATCCATACGGTTGGAGACGTAGTGCCGGTGTGGAGCTGTAGGTGTCCAGGCAGGTCGTTAAGAGTGATGAACACACACATACAAAGCAAGCACGCAAGCACGCACGCACGCACGCACGCACGCACGCCCACGCCCCGCTCACACACGGTTGGTTACAGTCCTTGTTATGAGTGTTAAAGTAGGTAACGGAGGAAGGCGGAGCAGGATGAGGATGAGGAGGGGAGAGGAAGGGCGGGTTGCTTTAGTTGTGAATCTTGATTGCTTTCTCCAGGTAGGTGTAGCGACCTCTCTTTGGAGCTTTGTTGAAATGATCCAACCCTAACCACGGGCGGGGGTGGGGCATGTTACCTGGAGGGACACGGGTACAAACGGTCAGTCGAGCAGTGGCAGAGGCGCCCTTTACCGTTTGATTCTACGCCACACGCTCCATAAGTAAAGAGAGACACTTGGCACTCTAAAAAAAATAGTTAAAGAGTGAGTCGGAGGGATTTCTAGAGCAACAGTTGTACCTGGCTGTGGTTCAAAGTCCTTCAGGTTGACCTCGTACTCGTCCTCAGTGATGTACTGGTGCCGTCCCATCATCACAATGGCAAACTTGAACTGAGGAAACACACAGGTTGTTTGACAGTGCGCTGAAAACGACACCACATCGCCCTCGCCACGTTAACCACGACAGTCGTAGCTGGCTCTCACCGTACCTTCTCAAATTCTTTCTCCTGAATTTCCAGCATGTTTTGGATCCTCCTCATCACCTCCCGGAATGACTCGCCCTGTAGGGTGAGAAGGGAGCCGACAACATGAACTTTAACTGAGGGAGCCTCCTGGTTTCACTGCTCATCATTCGAGGGTCACGGAGGTCGAAATGTAAAAACCTGAGCTGCAACTCTGGACCGCTGTCTGAATTAAGCTGTTACACTGAATGAAGCCTTTCACATTCAGACACACACCTGTCTAATCTTGAGCAAAAAGGGGGTCCCAAAGGTTCCGAAGACTTCTTTGTGGAAATGAGCGACGGGGATTAACATTTCACCGTCCTTGTCCAAGTCCACCTGGTCCAAAGGAATCTCCTGAACATGCGGAGAGAAGGGAAGAGTTAATGAAGTCAGACGACGTGCTATTACTGAAATGTGTCTGAAATTGGGTTCGTAAATATATCTTTTGTAATAAAGTACACAACCTTAGAAATCTGAACCAGTCACCTAATTTGAGGAAACGTGACGGAGAAAACCGTCTCTTGTGCTCACTCACCTCTATTCTGAAGGTGCGGCTTGCAGCTGGAGATAAACATTCTAGCAGTTCATCCTCCTGGTGAACCCCTATGATTTTATAGCTTACTATCTCTAACAGCCTACAGGGGGCGACAGAGGAGAGAAGCACAGAGAGAACACACCACAGAGTAAGAATCGACACATGACAACTGCAGATGTTTATGGGAATAAATTAAAACTAACTGGAGAAAACAAATTCTAATACAATTCTGATTTTTCTCTTTAGCTCATTAATATTGTGACTGTTGGGCCGTGATTTAAAACAGAACCCAAAATCTTTTTCCTGGTTAACGTCTATAAAATAATGCTCCAGTACTAGAAGCATCCCAACACTTTCTGCCATGAGTGGTACAGCTAGAAAAATGTATGAGCTATAACTGCATTACTGATCATTATATATTGCATGAGTTCACCAGTTGTAGATACAGGATGCAAACATAAACAAACACACACACACACACTCCGGCAGGGTGTGTACCTGAGCTTCTCAGAGCCTTTTTCAGAGAGCTCCACTGCCTTTTTACATTCTTCCAAAAGGTCCCGGACACAGCCATGCTTGTCAGGATAGAGGGTGATCTCCTGGCACATGTAAACAAGACTCGTGTCATTGAGAGGCTGCAGACATGAAGTGGATCTTTGGATCTCTTTCTTACCTCTTCTCTGAACTGGCTGTTGAGCCATATGGATTTAAAACTCCTCCTGTTCTCAAAGTCTGTTATCTTCATCTTTAACTGTTAGCATAAGAAATTAGTATGTCCAAGTTTAGTTGCTGCTCAAAACAGGAGCGACCCATGTTTTTTGTCATTTTAAAATACGACAACAATTATCAGACTGCTGAAGAAGAGATTTAAACTAGTCTACCTGCTGGTAATACAGTTTCTTGGGCTGCCGCGGTTTGAAGAACTGCAGCAGGTCCCTCAGAGTTCCCTCATAATTGTGTCTGAGAGGATTCCCTGGACCGTCCCTGTACCTGGCCACCAACCACCAGGCAGGGGGGGAGGACAATGAAGGGTCGGAGTGGAAAAGGACACAGGAAGAGACCGAATGGAGAGAGTGAAGAGGGAAAGGGTAGAGGCAGAGGAGGGGAGGTCCAGAGGCAGGCATTAAAGGAAAACAACAAGAAAGGTGGGGGGGGGACAGGTTATGCAACATTTCTATAAACAACCGCAAACAGTTTTGAAAAATAGTTTCACAATGCAAAAATCTGGTATAGATTTGCATTAAACTTTTACTTTTGCAGGTAAACAGATATAAACATAAAAGAATACACTTCATGACTGCATTTGTCCCCTTTAAATACAGTTTTACATTAATTGTGTGTGTAATGTATTCTGCATCCCTGAAAACAGACTTGGATCCTCTCCGATCAGATTAAATTAGCATCCCTGAAAACATTAATGCTACAGTTTTATCATCTGTGTGCCGATGTGTGTATGAGACAAGCCTCCTACCCCTGTGACTTGAAGAACTGCAGTAGCATGGGGTCTGTGTTCAACCTCTGCGCTACCGTCTTGGCCACCTGATGCACAGAGACAATCAAGTTTAGACGTGGATGTACAGATTATGGATTTTCATAACCATGCAGCATTCACAACTCCTTCTGGAGGCTGGACGGTTCATACCTGAAAGTAGTTCATGCGGTTGGACAGCGTCACCACGAACCCGGGGTCATTATGGATGGTCTTGTCACAGAAAATGACATCCACGCGGTGGTAGAGATCCCGGAAATAGTCCTTAGCTGTCGGCAGCTCACTGCTGTCATTCTCTGGGTCATCCCTGAAAATATAGCAAAGATGGGTTCAGACATATCATCTCGATGCTCTACAAAATCAATATGTTCTTGCAGGAAACTGAGGGGATCACAACTATGGAAATAAAATGTCACCAGTCTTTTGTTAATATAACTGTTCTGCTCATTCATCCTTTATGAAATTCTAGCTGTCAACATAATCATGATCAAGATCCAAAAAAGAGCCTTAAAAAAAGACCAGCCACAAGGTCATCATGAGCACGCACGATAGAGAGAGGGGTAATAAATCTTACTTCTGGAAGACAATGATGTCCCCATCCATGAGCTCATCCAGGGCCTTGTCCAGAGAGACATCGTAGTCCTGTATCCGCTCGGTTAGATTAGGTTTTACTTCCTGTAAGACGCGTTGTGGTTAATACAGATGGGATTTTACTGAGACATGTCAGAGCAACAATAATGTCCCAACTGAAGCTAAGTGTGAAGGAAAAGGGAAGCTAAATATTGCAGTTTAAGACTGCCACATGGGAGTGAGAGAGGCAAAGCCTATGTGAGAGACTGAGAAAGGTGCAAAAGAGCGAGCGAGCGGAGAACAAGAGTGAGAGGGGAAAAATAGAAAAGTGTCGAGAAGTGAGAGCTACAGAAATAGATCACCTCATAGAGGATAAGGCTAGTCTCCTGCTGAAACCCTGCTCTCTCACACATGACTGGCAGAAGGTCTCCTAGTTAGGAGGAAATACAGCATCAAATATAATTTTAAGGTTTCATTGGAACATCCCCCCCCCCCTTTCACCACTGCCATCACTTACTTATTTTACAGGATATAGGTGTGTAGATATGTCCACAATAATTTAAGCTTCTTGTTTTGGGATCATACATTTTCAAGAACAACATGACATCATCTGAAATGAGAGACATCGCATCACAAAAACAGAATCACCAGCTCTTTCAACAGATATATTCTGCTTATACATGTTACAAATGATTCAAATCGAGGCCTCATGCTTACGATCTTTATCAAACTTGGGTAATGTGGCCCCACTGGCTGCCAGCTCTGGATCCACAGTCTCCAAAAATATTGTCCAGGGATTCTCGTTGTCGCTCAAGTCGATCATCTGACACAACATTGAAGAAAAACCCCTTAAAGTCACAGCTGTGCAAATCATCGCTAAGCGACCCGATCTTAACGTTTAGTAATGGCCCTATAATTCTGATTCAATGTGTCAACTGCATTTTCGCTGGACTTTCTGATTTGGTTTAAAACTGAAATATAAAAGGCACGAGCGCAGCAGATAAAGTCTGAAACACTTACCGACTTGTTGCAGTCGGCCTCGTAGTCAAGCATGGCGGGCCGCTTGGTTCCGTTGCTCCGGGCTTGCATGGGCCACAGCCTCATCTGATCCTGTGGAAAACCCTGCAGTAAATCATGGACATCACGTTAACTTCTCACTTATTTTAAAAGCCAGTAAAACCAGCAGCATCAGCGTTGAGACCGACAAAACTTGGCGTATTTAACAGCCCAACACAACAACGAAGCAGGAAGCAAAGTTGAAAGAACGAGGAAAAGTCGGCCAACTATTTTGACTATCTAAAGAGGGACAAGAAAGAAGCAAACACAGCAAAACAATGATGACTTTGAAGAGCTTTTAGACTTGGCTGCGTGTTTAAAAAAAGCCTATCGATCCATTAAGTCCAAGTACAAAGAGCGAGCAGAGAGCATGGTGCAGGCACACTTTTGATGCCCTCCATTAGCTTCCACCAGTAGCTGGTTGGTGCTGTCTTGGTTGTGAAGTCAGTCATTAGCTTAGAAGTGTTTGTGCATCATTCAGGATTCAATGTCAATTTTATTTCATATTTTGCCCAGTAATGTGCACGACGCTCACAACTAATGTAACGCACACAATTACCACGAGCTCTATTTAAAGCAACAGCTAACCATTGGACAACATAACAATCACTCTTGCAGGGAAAGGCCAGACTAAAGATTTCACTTTAGATTGACCTCATGCCATGGCCATTTCCAAAACAACGGCAGAAAATTTGGAGGAAGTGAAGTGGCAGGCCGACAGTAATCATAGAGGCAGTCATCATCTTAATGAGCCACAGATCTGATGAGGATGACAGACAGCTGCTCCCACGGCTCTTTGCAACCTACAATAGACTGACGATACAACAGCTCTCTCACCATGGTCTGCGAAAGATTCTGGACAAACTCCTGCAGCGTTGAGCTTTTCAGGACCTTGAAAACCGTGTACTTGACCTTCTCCTCGTCGTACATGTCATTGCCCTGATGACCACAGAACTGATCCTCGGTCACCATCTGCCCAGGACAAAGACAGGTGGGTGATTTTTATCATGTGCAACATGCAGACAGTTTAGGAATGTATATGTCACACAGGTCATGCACGTTTGATCTGAGAACTTCATCGAACCCACACACCAGCGGCCAAATTTCCTACCTGAACCTGCATGTAGAGGTGAGCCTCTTGGCGCTCTTTCCTCTTCTGGGCCTCCACCCTTTTCTCCTCCTGCAGACGCTCCACCAGCTGCTGGGGGATGTCCACGTCAGTCATCGGCAGGAGCACCTCACCTGGGATACAAGTAAAACCAAAAACCCTGTGATTATTTTGTAATCAAGGGAGCAATCCAGAAGATCCGACACACAGATGATGCATCACTCACTCAGCTTGGACTCCCGGATGTAGACCAGCATGTATGCGTTGGTGCAATGGCGCACTGACAGGTCGTCGTCGTGCCCACCATAGTTGTGCTCTATGGCTTCTTCCTTAGTGCACCGCGACACGACATCGTCGTCAAATTTACACCACTGACGAAATAAAAGGGACGAGGAAACGGTGCCAAGAAAGGAGAGAAACAGAGAGGACAGTTTTAGAAGCTTTACAGTGCAGGTTGACAGTTTTTCAGGGTTTCGTACAAGTATTTAAACAATGAGTGACATTTTTAACGCATGCCCATAGAATGTTTGGGTGAAAGTTTAAAATAAAAAGGTTTTCTCACTATTGTTTCCTTGACACTCACTTTGCCGTCTCCTTTTGGATTAAGATAGACGACGTAGTGACCGCCGTGGTTGTCCCCGCTGTGGACCAGCACTGCGTGCAAGATGTAGTTGGCCGGATCCTTTGAGTCTGGCTTCTGGAGGAACTCATCCAAGGGCAGCTGATCTGGAAACTCAAACCTGTCGAGCAGTGGAACGGGTGGGGGAGGCAGGGAAGAGGAGCCAGAGGAGAAAAAAGGTCAGGTTAAGCCAAACACTTGTAGAGGTATTAATACAAATGGTGTAATGTGTGTTAGGGGCTGATGGCAGCTCCACAAGGACGACTCAGAGCCCTCAGAGATGTTGCTGGAGGAAATGAACTATTCCAGATGGCTACATCTCCAAGTGTCACATTATCCTGGCTGATTGTTGAAAACGCCATTACCTCACGACAGCCCCCCCCTAAAATAAGAGTGTGTGTGGCCAGGGGCGTACCTGTCGTTAATCTTGATGTTTTGGTCGGTCTGTGGGTCGTACATGAACCTCATGAGCTGCAGGTGGAGGATCGGAGGGAACGTGAGGAACTTCACACCCTTCTCCGCTTCCTGCAACACAACCAATAAACAGAGTTTCAATGGCCGACTCTAATAAACAGTTTCACACTCATTTTAGAAACGGCGAGTGGAGCCTCACCTGCAGGCCGTGTTCTCCTGCATCGTATTTGTTGTCTCCGTCTAACTGCTCGGTTGCGACGTAATCTTTGAACGACTCAAAGACTGGCGAGAAACGACAGGTACGGTGACCACGTGACAGCAGCAACAAGAACGAGCCGATGAGGCCGCTACTCACTGTTCTTTTTTCCTTTTATGCTTAGCTGGATGTCGTAATAGTCCTCTATCCGCTCTGACCGGTAGTCCACGTGCTTACACTGGATGTAGGACTACAAAAGACACAAGAGTTGGACCGCGAGACGTGACGCGCTCACTTTGAAGTTCTTAATTGCTGCACAGTTGAGGGGAAGCCACTCGTGACACTTGGGCCGCCAAGTCAGTGTCTTGATATCTGCTAATGGCTCCTACTTCAGCGAGAACAGGGCCAAACACAACTGCCATGAAGAGAGAGGCAACATACCACCATCTTCCCTCTGAAGAGCTTGGGGATGGTTCCTTCGACGCAAGTGCCTTTCATTTTGTTCTCTACATTGTCCAGAAGCTGTGGCACACAAACGTGGCTCGTCAGACAAGAATCCTGCACGCATACGCTTAGAAACACCCACATCCTTTACAGCAGGAGTAGGAGAACTCACCACTCTGCACAGCTCCTGAACATCGTGTTGCATGAAGCTGTCTAGTGTTTCCCATCTGAAACACAAGACAAGAGGCTTACACGCAATACTTCCATTAGTATTCTTTTAAAAAGCTGTTAATCATTTAACTTGACATAAAAATGTCTCTAAAAGACATTTAGCTTCTAAAAGAAGCTAAATGATATCATCCAGCATTGATGATTTTCCTTTTAGAAATAGGAATAAAACCTGCTGCTTGTATCTTGCCTGCCTCACGGCTCCTCACAATCGATATTTTAGACGTGTTCAATGCCACAGTTGAGCCCGTTTAATGGGCTCAACTGTGGTTGTGCTCCTAAACTTTGCCTTCAGCGTGGAACACAGGACAGCCGAGTCGGCAACGGCGTTCAAATCTCCTACCCGAAGGACTTGGTGAGCTTCTTGGTACCGACAGGTTTGTCACTGTGTTGCAGTTCGTAGAAAACCCTCTGCAGCGCCAGGGGAACGCTCTTGCTGGAGTCATCGCCCTCTGTGGGCATCATGTAGACCGCCTGGGAAAAGACAGGAGGGTGATCACCATTGTGACGCCCCGTCATCGCCACTAGGACAGCCTTCAGCTTTAGGACGCGCACGTTTGAGGTTAAAGCCAACACCGACGTACCCGCCGTAGCTGGTTGGTGAAGAAGAGCGTCTGTAACAGGCTGTTCATGTAGCACGTAGCTCCCTGGTTCTTCAGCCCAACGTAGCCTGTGTGTTTCTTAGAGTCCCAGCTAATTGGAGACAAAAGAGCTGATGTTAGATTCATAAAGCCAGAAGTCAACTTTAGAGCAGGGAGAATCAGAGCCACGTACGCCACTCCGTGCGGAGCATCTGCCTGGACGTAGACCTCAAAGGTCACTTTGTCGTCGTCGATGAAGCCCCTCTCTGGGTCTGTCACGTCCTGCGAAACACCGCGGTGGACAGACAGCAATTACACACCCTTGTCTAACGCTGGGACATGAAGGAACACATCAACCGGAGGAAACACTTTGCTGCTACGCAGACTCACTTTCCTTTTGCAAGTGGAGAGGTTAAAAAAAAAG
The DNA here is from genome assembly GCF_003711565.1 of Takifugu flavidus. Taxonomy (NCBI): domain Eukaryota; kingdom Metazoa; phylum Chordata; class Actinopteri; order Tetraodontiformes; family Tetraodontidae; genus Takifugu; species Takifugu flavidus. Next base: position 5,462,254 of record NC_079537.1, on the reverse strand, counting down.
CCCCGTCATTGATTTTGGACTATTTTCTTACAAGGAAAAAGAGCAGAAACGATTTCTTGGGTTCAACATGTCGCCATCGCAGAAGGAAGCCAAATAAGGGTGAACCGGGGCGGAGCGCGGCGTGCTGCGGTTTGGTGAGAGACGTACTGCAGCTTCTGTTCACCGTGAGGGAGAAACCTCTTCCCCGTCGATCCATTATCACAGATCAAACACGGAAAAGGTTAGCAAGCGGCTCTCGGGTCTGCACCTGCAACACTGCCGACTAGCAGCTTCTTTCTGCTGAGTCATGGTGAGCCAGAGCCTTAAGGGCCTTCACACCAGCAGCGACGGCGTTAAATACACTCAGACCGGCTGTATCAGAACCAACCAGATGCCCGCTCGGGACTTCCTTTACAATTAAACCGGATCTCCACTTACGCTCCATGACATGAAGTTGGAGAAGCCCCAGTCGTTCTCTTTGTGGAAGAAAAGGTGGCTGATCCTGCGACTGAAGGATTTCTCATCGTCTTTGTAATTGATGATCTTCAACATTGCCTGTGCGTGACACGACCACGATCTGAAGAGAAAACCCAAACTTTAGTGATGGCTTCCCCTCTGAGAAGAGGCGCTAGCGCCGCTTTGCACAGGGAGGCGCGTACGTGGAGTCCGACTCAGCGTTGCACTGGAGGAAGAAGCCCACGCTCTTCTGGTGCGGCCGGTCAGGGTAGAACCGCGGCATCACCATGATCTTCCACGGCAGGTTTCTGACGAAGCACGACGGGCTGAGCACCGACTCGCTCAGGCGGCTGAATCGTTCCACCACGAAGCGGAAGGTCGCCTCGGACCGCCAGCTGGTGTCTGGAAGGCAGAACAGCCAAGGAGAGTTTAGATTGGGAGGAATAAGCCCACGTGGGGAACCCCTCTGACCGCGCTGGTGAAAACAGACGGCGGCCTCACCGTCCTCCATGTCTTCCTCTGTGTTGTGGTGTCCGTCGCCCATGGCCAAGTTACCATTGATCACTGGGTTCGCCGGGATTCTCGGGGGCTCGTCTGTGTCGCCGGCTGGAGGAAGAGGGGACAGCGAAGAAGATGTTAAGGACGACTGAACGATCGGCCCTCTGCCAGGGGGAGAGGCGCCCGATCGTCGCCGACTACAGCTTCAGAACTCAACGTTTGTGTCTTCCCGGAAGTGGAATAAGACACATGCGAGTCGTGGTCACTGGCTGCTAGAATGTCCCTGCAGTTGTTGGGAATGCTGACAATTCTCCCTTCTTTGTCTCACTCTGGTTAAATAAAGACAACGTTGGTGCTCATAAAAAAAGCACTTAATAAATGTAGCCACAATACTGGATTAAGCTACAATTCATTGTTTAAATATCAAGCATGGGGGAGAGATTAGCCAAATAAATAATGACAAGACAGAGTTGAGCAGAATGCGACGTCTCCGACATATTTCCATCCTCCTCCGATCAAACGGGAGCAGCGGTCTCTGGAACGTCACTGACCCAAGTCCTGGAGCAGGCTGACCTAATTTTCCTACGTGGATTACACCTTGCTAATGGAGTCGGCCGCCTCGCCGGACACTTCTTGTCCTGTCCGCTATGTGACACGATATTCTCGGACAGGACGGTGCGTTTACGTTGAGATCTCGTGTTGGACGGCCGTGCGCGCTGCCACCATCATGGTTTAGTCTGGGCGACTCTTAGGGCAGGTCTACCTTTACAGACTTTAACAGACATTCCAGTTTATTAGAACCAATTTAGAGGCAGCAACCTTTGTCCTAGTTGTGTTGCTGTGGCATGATACAATCTGATATGCAGAACATGCTGGATTTAACCGAATGCAATCTCTTAAGATTAAAAAGGAGGCCACTTACTCCTCCCGTGGCAGAGATGTGAGAATAATGAGTAAAAGACACCTGGCTGCCAAAAATGAGCATTGAAAAGTGACATGTGGCTTGTGTTTGCCACCATAAAAACCATGAATAATGTGCAGACCCATAACGTGATGTATGTAATTGCATCAAAGGAGAATAAAAGCAGCGGGGAACGGGGTTATTGTGACCAAAGAAGCGGTGGTGCTGACTCTGACTAACAAAAACACAGATCATTAAAGATGGCGAGCTCCATGCCGTTTGGTCTGTCATACAATGAAGCAGCAAATCCCCGCGCTGCCCCGCTGCAGGCCTGGATTACCGCAGCGGCGACTATCGGTACCGGCCAGTACCGCCGCAAGCCTTGCATAGTGACAAGAGTCAGGAAAAACCACCAACAAGAACGTCGAACCGCGGCTAACAGTGTGCCTTTGGTGCTATATTTCCTATTGTACATGTAGTAGCAACGCCGATTTCCCAAACGGGGACTGACGCATCTGCGTTAGCTAGGTGACTTAGCCTTCTAGCCAATACTAGCCGCAGATCCATCAAGAGGCCGTTATTAGCCGGCTGTTCGGGAGCTAACTTGCTAAAGATAAATAGTCGACCGGAGTGGAAACAATGCAGCGTCCGTTAGCACGGAAAGCCTTAAAACAAACCAACCCTATCTGATGGACATTCAAGGCCTAAATTTCACGCAATGGCAAAAAAACGAACCTTGCAAAATAACTCCCAAGCCACCATTTTGGAACACCACACACCCCCTTCGTGAAAATTAGCCTGTATAGTAGCTAGCATGCTAGCCAGTGAATGAACCTAAGGGGGCCTCCAGCGTCAATATATTAGCATTGTAGCTGCCGCGCTAGCAACGGCCATTGCGTTGCAATTTAACTTCCAACCGCGAGCAGACGTAGTTTTAAAACGTCTTTAAATTTAAGAACATCGCGCGTTAGCTACCGTGCATCGCTTTACATTTTTGCTGGCGAACAAAATGGCTTATTTTTACGCCCGCAACCCACGAAGCTGCTAACATCCTACCTCACAGCCAGGTTAGCGAAACATTGCAAGTACGAGAGTCAAACGAGGTCCATTAAAAGCCTCGAACGTGTGGCGCCGGTTTGTTAGCAAAAAAGAAAAACCAAACCCCAAAAACCCAAATTTTCGCCAGCAATGCGGCGGGAGATAGCTGTCAAGACCCAACCTAGTCAAGCCTCGGCGGCGAGATTAATTAACCCTCGCAGCGGCCCCATGTTAATTGTTGATGAACTGCAAATGTTTGTAAACAGTCGCGTCGTTGGGTTTAAATCTACCAGAATAACGGAAGTTCTCAAAGGTCCTCTTAACCGGAGCACAATAAAGCTGGAGCACATTAAACCTGTCGCAAAGCCCAACAAGCCCAGACCCTCTTAGTTAGAAGCGGGACGAATGAATGATTCGTGCTGATCTCTCGATCCACTGCGAGAGCAGCAATTTTGGGTGATCTGGGATCAATGAGGTGTCGCATAGGCAGCAGGGGGGGATAAATAGCTGCTCCCTTCACTTATAACGCAAAAAAATGGGGTCAGCACAAGACAAATATACTGCAGCGGACGCACGATCAGCAAAAAAAAGGGGTCCGGCTACCCCAGCTAGCTTCTGGCCTTCACTGTTTACTGCATCGCTGAAGAGGTTCCGCACCGATCAAAGTTCACGCAGCCGAGAAATGAGGCTCGTTCGGGCTCGTTGGGACGGTCCCGGGGCTTACCTTCCATCTCCATGTCCTCCGGTTCGCTTAGCTGCTGCTCGCCGGCTTTCTGCTGCTGCTGCTGCGTGTGGTGGTGATGGTGGTTCATGCTGGCAGCTGCTGCGGTCGCGATGCGGGGCTCCCTGATCTCTCTGTTACCCGCGACCTTGTCCAGGGTCGCTTCGACGGGGAACCGGGTTCTGGGCTGCTGCTGAGGCGTGGTAGGACACGGAGGTGGGCTGGACAGGTCGAGCCTGGGCGGCCGGGCCTGCTCTGTTCCGACCTCGGCCTTGTCCGCTATCAGCGCCGGGGAGTGAGGAGGGGAGGCCGGTGGGGGAGCGGGCAGAGAAACGCGGACGTATTTACTCGCTATTCGCCCAATCTCGGCGCCTTTGGTGGGTGCGAGTCGCTGGGGGAGGACGTGGCTGGATGGACGCGGGCTCGGAGGAGGGAGGCCCGCCGGGATAAGCTAAATCACTCTGGGTTTACCCCGAAAAAGTGGGGCAAAAGACGACGCGCAGCACGACCCGCACCGCGAGGAGCGAACAGCCTGTTTTTAGCGGAGCTGCTGAGAAGCTACCTGACACTCGGCAGCCAAACAACGACGGTGGGAAAACAACAACGAGTGCATCTGATACCGACACACATTCAGCAACTTTCCCCGCGATGTCCCCTGTCCGGGCGCTCCTCCGATTGTCCCTCGTCTGGGGGAGAGCGGAGGGAGAAGCTATCCATTCAAAGCAGCTTCCAAACACGGGAACGGCACCACCGCTTTTCGGGGGAGGGGGGGCAGAAGTTCGGGGAGATGCTTCGCCGCGAACCGACACTAACCGAAGGCGGCCCTTAACGCGAAAAACACCCGAAGGCAGCGCGCTGTTGCATTTCAGGTGGGGTCGAGCCTGGCGGAGGATGTGGCCGGTCATACAACGGGGGCCTGGGCCGCGCAGCTCCGGACGCGCTGGTGCGTGTTGAGTCTGAGGGGAAGCTCAAAATGGCGGCCGCGCTCTTCTCTGAAATGTCACATCCGCATGGAGATCCAAACACTGGCGCACCGGCTCGGCTTCACACGCACGCACGGCTCCAGGCGGCCGGGCCCAGGGGGTGCGCGTTGGCGAGCACGGGAATTAAATCAGACCCGTCATTAAAATCGGCTAAAGCCGAGGCGGGATAATGCGGCGGCGTTTGCGCAGGAGGCCCATAAATATTCGAATGGCATTAAACTTGTGAAAGTCGTAACCAGCGGAGCTCTTTTTATTTATTTTATTATTTTTCTAAAGGTAGACAGGTGTTTTTTTCCTTATAGATTTAGACGCAGCTACTTGCCGTGTTTTCACCAGCTACTTAATAACAAGTTTATTTCTGTCACACATCGTAACATCATAGTTAATTGCAATAATATGCATTCTTTAACTGTATCCGCGGGCACCTTAATATTTTCTAGTGTTCTTAACTCAAATGTCTTTTGTTTTGATGGTGCCATTTCAAATGGTGATTATAATCATTCTACAAACGCTTATCACTACAGTAAATATTAGTCTGCGGTAGGTTATCCGAAAAAGACGCATAAAAAATATAATAACGACGAGAAGTTGCAGCTCAATGAATTATGAACCCTAGTTATTGCGGTATTTAAAGCAGTCATTTAAAGAATTCGCCGTCATTTAATGTTTACATCACATTTCTCAAAATTCAAATAAGAAAACATGCCAATAGGAAAAACAAAATTTAAAGATGCATAATTGTAAGTCTGCGCCGGATTTCCAAGAGGAAATGGCGCCACTTAGTGGAAAAATACAAAAACTATAGAATCGCTTCCATGCTCTGCCGGAGTTGCGGGTCTCAATTTTACATATGACATTTAATCTACAGTTATTAACCCATAGCAGCGAAGAAAATTTTAATGAGTGGTTTATGTACAGTGGAAGAGCGTGCAGACTGGATATAGTGTGGCAGGATGAAGAAATACGTTCCATGTCAAATATGGGGGCTTCCCATTTAAAAATGGAATCAAAAAGGATTTGGGTCATCTACATAGTTGAGTTTATCACCATTGTTAGCAGAGACTTCTAATGTTTAAAGGGAGAAAAACAATCCAATACTTAAAGGGAGAAAACATAGTTTTGACACAAAACCTCTTCTTGAACTGCAAGCGCCATCTCCAAATTGAAAGAATATAGCATTAACATCTTTCCGTGTCATTTACCATTTGGTTTTGGTATGCTTAAAGAAAAGAAAGTACTTTAAACAGAAATGTGACATTTAAAGCACACTTGTATGCTTTTTAATGTACAATATATGTGCTTGTTTAAATGTAAAAATAACTGCTCCCTCACTTGTAAACCTGACACCAGAAAAGTTATGACCAAGGCTGTTTTTGTGCGAAGACTCTATAAATTAACAAGGCATAAGGAGAAAACGACATAAATCAACAAGGAAATAAACTTTTCAGACAGGCGCAGCAAAGGAAAATATTCTCCCTCCCAGGCTGCCTGTGTTTATGTCCAAACGTGACTTCTCTTGCAAACTTTAGTAAAGGGATTTCTTTTCACTGAGGTCCTTTTGTATCGATGCCGGATGGACTTACGTGAGGTCCAATGATATTCCGAGACGAAGGTCTTTAGCCCGCCCCATGGCACACAATTGTCCACTCACGAACGACATCTGGTGCGATGGGCGGGGAAAAGGCATATCAAGTTAGTCGCAGTTCTATATAAACCGATGTCGCCAACTGGGAAAATAGTTAGCCAGGCTGAATTTGTCTGATTGTGGTATGAGGAGTAACATTATATTATCTTATGAACTGCGAAGTAGCAAAACAGTAAGATTACTAATGAATTTGTTTACGTATTTCCTTGTATAGAGTCTGGCTATCGGCGATCGAGCAATTAAAAACCAAATTTCACCGAGTTTGGTGCTTTAAATGGAGGAGAAGAAGGAAGAGGGGGATTCGGAGATACAGGAACACGGACCCGAGCACTGGTTCTCAAAATGGGAGCGGCAGTGTTTGGCCGAAGCGGAGCAAAGGGAGCTAAGCGAGGAGGAGGTCGACAACGACCAGGATAAACTGTGGCACCTCTTCCAGAACTCTGCCACAGCTGTGGCTCAATTGTACAAAGGTTCGAACCAGTGCCTTTGCTTGTCCTATTATGAAATGTTGACTGCACCGTTATACCCTTAATTAACAACAACAACAACGGCGGACACAGTTGAACTAACACCATTCCAGTACTGTTTAAATCTTAATAATGTTGTTTGAAGAGACCTGTCCACCACTATTAGGTATCTACAGCTGATTTTACAGTACTCGAGGTAGCTAGCTGGTTAGCTATTAGCAACATTTATCTCGAGGTTGAAATTTACCATAGTTGTGTTTAACAATCAATTTAAGATCGCCAGCCAAATTCTACACGTATCCCCCTGTTTGTCGATACCGGGTCAGGGGTTTTTTTGCGGGTGGGGGGGGAGTTTTTCAGGACCACACCGGGGCTAAAGTGGCGTTAGCCGGGGCTAGTTACAAAATGGCGATGGTAACAACAATCGTAACTACGCGACATTCCCAGATGACAGCCTGTTGTACACTGTCAGGGGCGACCATATGTCTTACCGGACTGGATTAACTGTCAAAACACGGTGCCGTGTATGGTTGCCGTAACGGTGTGCCTAATATCGCAACGCCACGGTTTATTGCTGAGTGAGCGGATTGTTTAGCAACGCGCAGTCAGCGTAATAATCGCAAAATGGCGAGGATAGCCCTGGTTCGGGGTGAAAATATAGGTTTGGCAACAGTCTGCCGGGTCTGTGGTGCTTTCGGACGCGATAGATTCGCGTCTTGAGTGGCAGAGCTCGGTTGGGTCAGTGTATCCATGTTTGGCATGTGTGTATTACATGTCTTTGCAACTTTACTGCTGAGAAGGCAGTTAAGTTGTGTGTGTGTTCCAGGCCAGCTGACACGTTATTTTTATGCCAAACGCGACCGTGCATTCAGTGTTTAAAGTGACCACAGTTGATTTGTGGTATTATTGTTGCCTTTGGATGCCTGAAGACCATAGCAACGTGTGGAATAAAACCTATTGTTAATGCGATGACCTAAATATTTACTCATGAAGACGTGGTCAGGATTAAAGCTATTTGGAAAATGTCATGGCTTTTTGTCATTCCACTGCTGCCCATCACCTCAGCAAGGTTTGACCACTCTGAGTGGAACTGAGGAGTTGGGACTTTGCACTTCCGTTTAGAAGGATTCATCAAAATAAGGTTTTGACGTCGATGGACCACTGCTGTTTTGTAACTCTATTTTCAGACCTCTGAAGGATGTGGAATATCGACCCAGGCGAGTGTTCATGTTGCTTCAACAGATTGCTTTGCCATCTTTAGTCTGGCAAACTATAAGAGGTCAAAATCATCAATCGGTGGAAAGTCCCTCGACTCATGGTGCTGGAAATGACTGCTGAGGTCAGACAGATGTCACAGGAGAGGCTTAAAGTGAATTATTGTCATCTGATTGGGGTGGAAAACAGAACAAAAACCTATTCACCATATCTAGACAAGGGAGCAAGACTCTGGAGGAAGCGCGGGTATCGAGTGCTACAGTCAAGCGTTGTCTTCAAGAACGGAACTACCAGTTACGGCAATTTACAAACCACCTGTGATCCTGGAGATCAGATGTAAAAACAATCGCGCAGTTCTGTTGAATGTGATAAATCGCGCTTCTTCCTAATCCCTCATGTTTAGTTCCTAAATATGGCCAATGGCGGGTTGGAGAGGCAGGCCTCCTCTGCTCAATTGCTGCAAAGCTAGCAGCACTGCGCTGTTTGGATGAATAAGGAAAGCTGTATGTCATCTTTGACCCCCTCTCTCCCCACAGATCGGGTATGCCATCAGCAGGGTCTGTCATTGTGGGTGCCATTTCAGAACTCCGCTACTGCACTTACCAACCTCTACAAAGGTATCAAACCCGCTCTTCTCTCTTTCCATTTTTGTAATTTTTCCAAAGACGGATTTGGGAGGTCGTTGGATTGGCTGCTTTGGTGTGAATGTGAGTGCAAGTGTTTGTTTCTACACGTTGAAATAAGCTGGCGACTTGTCCAGGGTGGACCCCTACATCTCACCCCGGGGCAGCTGGGGCAGGCTCTGGCACCCCTGCGTCCCCCCTGTTGTTGAAGTCGGAGGGGTTCTTTTTCCCAGTGTTGGTTAAAGGGCAGACTGCTGACGTAGTTTAGACAAACAAACAAACTCAGGCCTGTTATGTTTCTGGTGTTCTCAGAGAGCGTGGAGGCACATCAGAGAAGTTTTGATCGTGGCATTCAGATAGGCCATCAGCGCCGTAATAAGGTGCGTATAGCTCGGGCGGCTGCAATTATAAACATTTCACATTAAAGTGACAGCTGTGGGTAAGTTACAGATGTTGTTATTATTATTGTTATTGTTATTATTGGACTGCAGGACATGTTGGCCTGGGTGAAGAAGCGGCGAAGAACGATCCGCAGGGAGGACCTCATCAGCTTTTTATGTGGCAAAGCACCACCGCACAGAAGTAGCAGGGCGAACCCCCGCTTGACCATGGTGGCCCCCAGTCGGGCCAACTCGCCAGCTGAGACCGGCTCGTCTGTGGAAGCGGACCTGCAGCCCTTCAGGGAGGCCATAGCACTGCACGGTGAGACTTTCCTACCTTCAAAACAGGTCAAAGCCTGCATGGCCAAACGTGTTTTTCAGCCTGACACAAACATCCAGATGGGCAACGTGTTGGGATATTAATCCCTTTTATTGTCCTTGTGCAAATGTGAACAACGAAAGACGATGTCCCATCGGCACTATATAACCTTCAGAGGATAAGAAGGTATATACAAAGAGCAGCAGTAGTAGAGAAATGCTGTTGTCTGAGCAACCTTTACCCAGAGTGTGGCACAAAACATACGAATCCAGGTTGATGCAGAGTCTGGAGTGCACTTTGACAATGTTGTGCATTGGCACGTGTTTATTCACCAAAAAGCTGTCCCGGAGTCTATTTGTCCTACTTTGATGGACCTGTAGCATCTACCAGAGGGCAGCAGGTGACTCTCCTCCAGTCTGAATCTGAATGCAGCTGCGGAGCGTCGGGATGCTCTTGATGGTGGGAGGTTGTGGAGAGGTGGCGGTTCTGCCCTGTGCTCTCTCTCCTTGGTCTCTGTGGTGTTCAGAGCCAGCTTTGCTGGCTGCTTGTGTCACCAGGGGTCTCAGGCTTTCGCTGCTGCGTGGTGAGGACAGACAAATAATTAAGAATCACTTTCACATGTTTTACTGTCCCCGCTCACTCAGCAAAAACGTTGTTTCCTTTTTTAACACCCGATGGGGTACATGAGGCTGGGAAACTCTTGGATGCGCTTCAGATGAAATTTTACACTGCAAAATTGATGTACGCCGGCTTCCATTTGAAGGTGGAGGGCAAACAAGGGGCACACCTGACGAGAGGGGGCTGTTTTTATGTGTGAGTCTGCCACATGGAGCTCAGATAAGAGTATCGTACCCTCCGGTTGGTTAACTATTAGCCAGAGCGATGAAGCGGCCTCAGTTTGTTGCTCCTCGCGTCTGCCTGCCCGTGTACTTCCTCATCAACATGACCTGTTGGTTCCCTTTGTGGTGTCGGCCTATCGCTGCTTCAGAGGATAAACAGTAGTGAAGTGAGAAAGCTGTGTCCTGGTCACGGAACGTGCTGTACAGGCTCCACTCATCAGGGTGATGAGCGTGGCTTGTTTGAATGGTGGTTTCTGCCTCATCCACGCTGGAATCACTCGAGGCTCCACCGCTGTCAAACCGGGGGGGATTCTCAGAAAGGGGCATGAAAACAGCAACATGACTGATGCACAGAGGCATGCGGCCCCCCGGTGGGCAGATCTAGTTCCCGTAGGGGTTTCACAGGCCCATTATTACTGCAGGAGTGACGACAGTTCCCTAAACTGTTGACAAGAAATGCCCTGCTCCGGGTGTTCACGTAGAATCACTATCTCCAGGAATGTGTTATTAGCGAGTTATTACTACTATCCTGTACTATTATGCAGCTGGTTCAAGGTTTGGTGAGGTTTCCTGGAGAGGTACTATTAATTAACAAAACCAGGGCGGGTGGTGGGGGGCAAACAGCCGACTGGGTCTTAATTAAGTCCGTGAATGATACTGAAATGCTTTGATCACTGTTGTAATCAACTACACTGCAACACAAATGGTAAATAGATGGATTTGAAGCAAGGCCTCGTCATCCTCATCTGTGCTTTCATCCTTCCGCAGGTCTGAGTGGGGCCATGGCGAGCATCAGCGTGCGCTCCGGCGCTCCTGGGTCGCCCACACACGTGAGCGGGAGCAGCAGCACCGGAGGCGGTGGCGGCGGCTCCTCCAGCGCCGTACCGACCTGCCGCAGCAGGCGCAACGGCCTCCAAGACGTCGACCTGAACACTTTCATCTCGGAGGAAATGGCGCTGCACCTGGACTCCACAGGCTCCGCCTCCGCCGGGGGAGGGGGAGCCAGGAAACGGAACTCCACCCAGTGCAGCGACGTCATCACGGACTCACCTACGCACAAACGTAACAGGCTGATCTGACCCACCCACCGCGTGTGCATGTGGGGAAAGGGCTCCCATGGGGGGAGGCGGGGGAGTGCTGGGGTTGGGCGAGACGGACGGACAGTCAGACAGATTCTCGGCTGTAAAAAAAGTTAAAAAAACAAAAAAATAGAACATACTGAATGTTGGTTCAGTCTGTTTGGGTGTTGTCTCCTTTACCTTTTCCTATACATCGACGCTCTGCTAGCGGTGACGAGACACAGCCCACCGACATCGGTGCTCAGTAAGGGGGGCGGCGGGAGGCCCCTCGGCCCCTAATGAAGAGAAGACACACTGTGCTGCTTCATGAGCAAAAGCCACTTGACCGCACACGTTTGTGCCCCTCCCTCATCTTCACCCAACCCCTTAATAAGGAAGCGGGCCAAGAGCGGCGGCCTCACGGCGGCTCTAGAAGTCCCCCAGGAGGAGCCCCTGCCATTCATTTGCTGTTAGCCTGTTACATTTCTCCGGTTGCTGGTTTGACACCCTGCAGCCCACAGCAGGCCACCAGTGTATCGATGTTCTCTGCCACCTGCTCCGCTTCGACTGTGGTTTCATCGAGTTCAGCCGGTCCCAGTTTTTAGTTCCTCGGACACCAGTGTTAAAGTTCTGGGTTTGTTGCGTCTCTTTGCAGCAGTAATTGCCAATTTTTATGTTTTTATTTTTTCCTAAAACATAGAAAGGCAAGTTGCTCTTGTGCTGGTCAGCCGGCCAGACGGAGGCAGATTCTCCCACTCAACCCTCAGTTTTATTCTGAGAGCGGTGGAAATGTTGTCCATCAATCTGAGTTGCAATAAGGTCTTTTTGCACTTTGCTTTCACCTCTGACTCTTGCAAACAAATCGGCTCTTCCATCGTCTCCCGGGCACCTGTGAGTGGCAGGAATGATGGACACGGAGCTCTCGCATGCACTTGTACTTCTATCAAGTTGTAAACGGGCTCGTCTGAGAGTCCTTCCCCAACTGATCGATCTCTACAGACGGAAGTTACCAAAACGTTGATGAAAGGCGCCGACGCCGTCGACGTGTCCCCGCTCAAGGGACGTTTTGCTTTGTGCAGGCGGCGTTGGCATTAAGATGTTGTTAGGTTTGATTAAAACTCTTCATTATTGACCTAAACTATCCTTCTGTGGGGTAGACGGAGACACTGATGTCACATTAGTCACAAATTTGGGTATATTAAAGATGGAGTCAGGCTAACTGCTAGGCCATTTGTATCTAACATTAGAGTCTCAATTATTATCAGAGTTAAACCTAAACCTGTTTGTGGGTGTAACACATAATTTGTGGAATATGCTTCATAGCATAGGGTGCTAATCCAGAGTAAATTTTTGTTAAAAGCCTCCCGTGTAGTCATTTAGCCCAGCGGCTCCTCGCTGTAGCCGATACAGTGTTTCGCTGGACCTCTGGACTCGACCTGTTACCCACTGTAGCTGACTCTTGGGATGTCAATGTTTCCTTCTCCTTTTTTCATTTTTTAAAAATCTTTTTCACTGTTCTCACCTCCAAGTGGGTTTTCTTTTCTCATATCGAATGTGCCATTTTTTTTTTTGTCCTGTTACATTTTGATCACATATTTAATATTGGCTTTATTTTCATATTTATACATGAATCCTGCCTTGTCGATGAAAGGAAAGAATCCCGCCGGTGTTTCTGTCCACATGAATGAAGTCCGTATATGTCTTCAGGTGAGACCACTGAATTGGAAAGGGACGACAGACTGTCGGCAACATGTGAGCTGAGGCCACGCTGGTGTAAAATTATTCTGCTGAATAATGTAACATAGGAGGGGGGGAGAAAATCTGCTTTTTAATAGGAAGTTTGCATTAGGTGTTACAGGACAAACTTGGTTTAGTTGCAGTTTTTACTCTGCATCATGAAGAGTCACTTGGCAGCACCTTTAGTTCAATCAGAAGAGATCAAAGACATCAGACATTTTTTTCTTCTCCTGCCTCCACACACCAAACTGTTGCCATAGTCACTCCGCACGGACGCCGGACCAATAAAACCATTTCAAAGCAGTCGTCATGAGCAGTAACTCTTTCCTTCGGAGTGCGACGGGGACGTTTTGTGTTTGGTGACAGAAAGAGAAGTGGTTTTCAACCACTCGTGGATATTTTTATCCCCCTTCCTTCTCAAATGTTCGCACACAGTCGGATCTGAGCGGGACTGTTGCCTCTTCGGCCCCTCGGTTGAAGCCGTAGCGCTGGTTGGGGACAGTGGGGACGTGTCTCTTGTCCTCCCCTCAACCCAACCAGTCGTCCACATTCATCCATGTTTTTTGTGAAGGCTGACTCATGCCACATCTTTGGAGCCAACACTATTATCAGCTGTTTCTTGATACCTATTTGTTTAAGAAGTAATAAATGGCTAATCTATATACTTAACATTTAATTGTTGATATGTGGTTCACATTGTAAAACAAATAAAACCATTCAGTTGCAATATTATGGTCTGTTTCCATTTCTGTATTCACACAATTTTCTTCTGTTGAAAACTTGGAAAGAATGGGGAAGTGGATTGTAAATAGCCTAGTTTGTATTTTATTTTTAGTCATGACTTGCATATTACATACAACCATTTTTCAGCTTTTTTTCGGAGGATTTGGAACTTTCAGCTGGCAACAGAATTACAGACGAGAATAATTGTTATAAAATGTACACGTAGTTTTGCCCAGGGTGGAGTTCTTCCTGGGGCCGCTGGGTGGCGCCAGAGGCCAGGTAAGTCATGAGCGCGACCCTTCTTGACAATGAGGTGAATCTGTTCCATTAATTGGTGTTTTCTGTGACGCACTCGCCTTACAATTAATGTTGGAGGTGATCGTTTGAAAAATGGGGAAACAAAAAAAATCACATTAAATAACTGAGTGAAAAGTCAAATAAAAACATTGATCAACATCAGCAAGAAACCGCAGTTGCTGGAACATTCATCAACACGTCCAACCAAGCTCCTTGAGCACATCTAGTGTTGCTGAAGTTTTGGTCCACTGGTGATATTCTAGAGGTCACCCTCCTTCCAATCGCAGCTTCTGCACCTCTGCATGTAGCCTTTTTTCCTGCACATCTCAGTTAAGTGTTTCTTACAGAACTTGTGTATCTAATAAGGGGCTCTTTTACTGTAATTTAGCGCTGCAAAGACAAAGAAATGGCTCGTGCAGCCGATTAGCTTTATCACTTAATGGTTTTTCTGGGGCAGAGAAAAAAAGGACAGAAGGTGAGAGCTCAGAGACTGACGGACGAGTTGTGGGTGCAGGTGCAGGTTTCAGTGCAGGTCTCAGATCTGACTGAGAGGCAGGAACTTTTGATAGTAGCTCTTGGTTACATCAATCATCAAGTCCTGCGTGCACTCGGGAAGCTCACCAGAAAACAGGCCTGAGAAATGAAAAAGGAAAAGCAACATAAGCAAGAAGAGCATAAGCCAAGGCGTGCGTACGTCCGGCTGCAACCGACCTGGACATCCGGAGAAGACGGTGAAAGGCGGAACCACAGTCTCAGGGGGGAGCACGGTGTTGTCCAGGATCTTACAGCAGTCCTTTAACACACAGCGACGGCCCTGTGCACAACAGTAGAAAGGGGTTATGGTGGGGCACGGCTGTAGAAAATGGACAACACATAAACTTCTGTTCTGTGTCCCTGAACATTGCTGCGAGCAGTTTGCTGCTCCCTTCATCTGAACATGACTTCCATGTGACCACTTGATCACAGGCCAGACAAGAGGACGCCGCTGAAATCTGCCTTATCCACCGTCTTGTTCGAATAGTAAAGTAGGCATTTATTTGTGTCCATGCATGTCTCCACACTCACTATGACACAATTCTTTCCAATATGAACGTAGGAACCGATCTGCGCCGCATTGACCACACAGTCCTCCTCGATGAAGACGTGATCTCCGATGTGCAGGGGGAAAAATGCCACTCTGGAGGGTGAGACAGGCAGGTATCAGACAGAAGACATTTGTTGTAATGCGCGCGTCTTCAAAACTGGGCCATTTCCCCAGTGTCACTCAACAAAATCCATCCGTATAAGAGGAACATCCTTTACCCTTTGCTGAACTTCTTGAAAGGTGGACGAATGACGCTCCGGCTCTTCACGACACAGTGTCTGCCCACCCTGACATTAGCCAGGTCGCCTCGGATGATGCAGTCATTCATGACGATAGTCTGAGAATCCCAGAAAGAAACATTAATTTAAAACGCCACCGTCCGTCATTGGTAACGTCAGTGCGGTCATTTCTATGAGCGTTGAAATCCACTGATTTCTGTCTAATTCCTTACTTTGCCATTCAGGACGATGTTTTGACTCCCACAGAGAACTGACTGTCTGCTCACTTTGTTGCCAGACGCCTAAAGTTATAAGGCAGAAATAATGAGTTGTCAGATGCAGTTGAAACAAAGATTTTAAGATCCACCGTCCAACGCCCAATTGAGATGTTGTTAGCCAAATGGCTAACCGGCTAAATGTTAAGTTCAAAGAAAAACAACTATATTACCGTTTCAATGTATTCTGCTTTGTTGTACAGTAATTCCGATAATTCCATGGCCTTTTTTGCAAAAATGGAATATTAAAACAATTCAGTAAATATCTAAAGCATCTAATATTATGTCCCCAGCTCTGCTTTTAGCTTCGTCTCTGACGGGTTGGATAAACGAAACTTTCAGACAGAACAAGTTAAGTGTCGAAAAATAGATCATAATTTTGTTAAGACGAACAAATGGACCATTATTCTTATAATTGTCAAATTAAGTTTGGACCAATTTAACGTATGTATGTCGCGAATAATTTGGGGAAGAGTGTATCAAATTGAAAGATGTATGATTTACAAACCAACTCAATAAAAACTACAATATTCTGTAATCGATTGCTCTTCCCAGAGTTGAATTCTTGCTTATCAGGCCAGGAAAGTAATTTCACATCGTATTATATCTTTTTTTAATTAGGAGTTTTAGGCATTGTTAAACACAAACACATACACAAATATAAAACAAATATTATTTATTTTAGGCACAATTACATCTCGAAGGACTGCACGAGAGCGTGTTGTGCGCATGCGTCGCAGAGAGCCCTTGACCCCGTATCTTTTTCGCATTGCATGCTGGGTAAGATCACCGTTCTCCGCTATGGCGTCTCGTATCCTACAGCAGTGCGTCCGCTCGATCGGCCGGCCCTCGCTAAGGCTTTCTTCCTGTAACCTGGTGGTCAGAGCTGCTGTCGCTCCGGTAGCAGCCATCCACCGACCCCTATCAGTCGCTGTAGACAGCCGGAGGACGCGGTGGCTCGGACAGAGCCGGGTGAGTGTGTTGTAACATTGAAAAGTCGTGGCCTAGCATCGGCTGCTGTGACCTAGACGCCTTTCAAAATTGTCAGGCTAACGCTGCTTGCACGGTGATCGTAACGACATGCAAGCAGTTAATTTGAACGCGAACAAAGATGTGTTTGCATATTATTCCGTCCGAGAGCCATCATAAACTTGTCAAGTGGTGTTTTGCTTTTCGGCTACCTGACTAGCAGAGTGGGCTCATTCAACTCAGTGCGACGCGCCCGTCTCACCTGCAGCCTTGAGCAGCCTGGATGTTTAAGTCCCTGCTTCATCGTGTCTTTCCACTGATTTATCCATTTAATATAATCACAATTAATTACGTGACTATTTATTTTTAAATTAGGCACATTGATGGGTACATTGTTGCCACTGAACTCAGTAAACGATAGGTTGATATAGACAGTTCTGTAGGAGACTTTGGGTGCATTAAGGTTAATATTAAATAGAAATCTTGTCTGTATTGTCGCCTAACACCCCATCGTGCGTGAATTAAAGTGCTGCATTAATGCATTCAGTATTTTGCTTTGACCCCATCAGTCGTCCCAGTGGGATGGATGCTGTGGCTCTTGACCCTCTCTTGCTTGTCTTCAGATCCCTTCGGTGGGATTGTTGTACCGACAGTATGGTGACCTGCCGCCCCTCACTCTAGAGAACATCAAAGACCGCGTCATGTACGTCCTCAAGCTCTACGACAAGATCAACCCAGAGAAGGTCAGCTCTGGACCCAGCACTCTTACACACATGACTGTTTTCAGGCATTTGCATTCAATTCCAGACAGACTGAGGCACTTTTAACATCATTTGCACTTCAAGAAAAACATCCGGAGAGTGTGTCGGGTCTGTGGGCCTTGGCAGACCCATCTGACCAGTCTAAAATGGGAGGTTGTCTGTATTCTAATGCCAATGTTAACGCTGCCCCACAGCTGCAGACATCCTCCCACTTCATGAGAGACCTGGGCCTGGACAGCTTAGACCAGGTAGAGATCATCATGGCGATGGAGGATGAGTTCGGTGAGTGTTTCCTCAGCATAACAATGTATCAGAGTTTAACAAAGTTGTAAGAACAAAGTTGATCCTATTGAAGTTTAAGGTTTGTTTAAATCAACAAAAGTTCACATTGAAGGCTTAAGATTATATGATCAGAAGGGTTTCAACTGTGTCAGTCGCTGATTTGGCTTGATTCTTCCTGCAGGTTTTGAGATCCCAGATGCAGAAGCAGAGAAGTTGATGAGTCCCGAGGAGATTGTACAATATATTGCAGACAAGAAAGACGTTTATGAATAATCTGTTCTGGCTCATCACAAAGGCAAGTCTGCAGCTTCTCACTTTTGTTTATTTAAAATCCATTTAATTTTATTTCTTTTACAGGAGGTGACCCCCCCACCACAGGAAGTACAAATGTTTCTCACTTCTGATCACCACCGCCTCTCTGGCTTCAATAACTCCTGTTCATCTGTATTTAAATGTACTTTGGGAGCTCAAAGATATTGTGAACCTAATTGTGTTTCAGCTCCAACCCGTGGTTGTGATAATTTCTCTTTGAGTTCAATAAACACGTGAAAAAAAGGCTCATTTGCCACAGCAGAGGGCGTCTGACTACAATATACTGTACAGTCCTTAATTCACTGGGCCAGTTAATGACTTCATGAACAGTCTCCAAGGCTTGGAGGGACTAGTCACTAGACAGATGCTGAAAATAAGCAGACAAAGAGGCAAGAACTGAGTCACTGTTAGTCTTTATTGAGGGTTGTACCCAAGTTTTACAGCTTTGTATGATGGCTGCAGGAGCCAGAGGGTTACAAACAGTAATCAGTATACGAGTACAGCCAACAGAAGACCTACTACCTACTACTCTACACCTTTAGTACAGATTCTTTTAAGAGCACTAAAATCCAGAAGAGAGGAGAAAAAAAAACAGAACAAACCAAGCAACAAAGTAATAAAAGATCAAATGAAACCAAACAAAGACAGCATCAGAGGAGACATTCATCATTAGAGCACACTGGAGTTGGTTTCTATACCATGTAAGATAGGCGACTTCGTTTGTCAATTTATACCCATACAAATAAAGATTGTCCTTCAAAAAGTGCAGTTTCCCCCCCAAAAAAGTTTTAAGATAAAATCCTTTGATGACCCAAGGAAGACATTTGAAAATAAAAAGGTACTTCCTGTTTTGTTGGAAAGAGGAAGACTTCCTCTCCATGATTATAGACACTGTACGCTTATATTCTTATATATTATATATAGTTTCAACAGTCTCCCAAAGCAATGTGCATAATAGGTTTACAGGTGATCCAACTACACACTGGATTGATAGAATCTCTATAAAAAATATTGTAGTTGTGTAAAATTTGCAGTTTCACCGGCCTCGCTCGAGACAAGCTGTTGAAGTCGAGAAAATGGACTTTGCAAATCTTAACCTGTCCTCCTGCTACAACTGGTCTGACGGTCGGTGCGTAAAGGTCGTCAGTTCCAAATCTTGGTACGATTCAAACGATGGCACGACATGATTGAGGAATAGTATTGGGAATCTCAGCTGTTCGTACAAATTTTTGGGATTTTTTCCTCTCCCCACCCCCCAAAGCAAAACAAAATGAAAAAGAAAATGAATAAAACCCGAGTCGGACATGGAAGCCTGGGTTCAACACTCCACTGCATAGTCTCTCTGAGTGACCCCCCACCCCCCTCCCCCCATCTTTGTGCTGGTTAGACTAAAGCTTTTCAGGGTTGGTTTGTGGATTCATATTAAATGTAAAATGACAAGACAGCAGATTCTCAGTTTTTCTTCTTTTTTTGCCATTTCTTTCAAAAACTGTAGCACTTTTGATCAACAGAGTCACATTTTCCATTCCAAACATTTTTAAAAGTAGCAGAATTGTCAGCTTACTGACGTCCATCCATTCATCCGTCCATCCATCACTCCCCTCATCCCGCCCTGTCAGGAAGCTGCTTGGCAGCGACAGTGTGTGTGTCTGTGTCTGGGAAGGGGGGGGATTGTACATTGCTCATGGTGGTTGTGACTTTTTGAAAATTGTTGTCCTCACATCATCCCAAATGACTTTTCTTCAAGCATTTAATATTGTCCAGCTTTTTAAATAGACACTCGCGACGACAACCAAAAAAAAAAGAAGAATCGATCCCTTTCCTTCCCTCCCTACTCATTTTGGCATTATGTACACACACACACACACACAGTATGAGACAGGCTTCTGCAGCAACACACTCTCCCACACACACACACCAGAAACAGTGAGATCCAGCGAGTAACAGTAACAATTTGAAGAGCCCCCCCCCCGGTCACTGAAACTGTCACACTCAAGGTCAGGGGTTGGAAATACTAAAAAGGGAGCGAAATGACGATCCGAATCAGCTCGGAACAACCAGTGAGGTCATTTCAGCGAGTGGAAAGATAAACAGGGAAGAGCGGCTCGGTGCCGCAGATAAGCCACGCCCCTTCACTCTGCCAACACGCGACCGACCGTGCACGAGACAACCAGGCGCAACTGGGGACGAGCAGTCGTCACTGGCTGGAATTTGCTGCAGTACCTTTAGAAATGGTCTCAAAGGGCAATAAAGGGTGTTAAAAATGATCATTTTCACCAATAAGTCATTCCATGCTCTGGGTGGGATTGCTCTCAATCTCCTGGCAAATAAAACGCACAAATAAGTGTTCAGGTGACTATGAAACTGGAACTAATTACTTGAACCAATTTCTTTGCAGAAGTGATTGATAAGGAATGATTCTGTCTTGATATTATTGGATATATTTGACTATTTCAGATACACGCTGGCTCAGTTCAAGCAACACAGAGAATAAAGGAAGAAATGTAAATCTCAAGAAACGATGACATCGTCCCTCCTCCCTCTTCTCTCACTGGGTTCAACAATGCACGTCTCCATTCATACACACACACTCACACACACAGCCCTGTCACAACACACAGATGTACCTCACTCAGCTGAAAATCCAAACCACTTAGCTGTCGCCGCCCGCAGGCCGTCGACGACCATCTGCCCTCCGTTTTTACTGATCCACCCAAGTGCAAATTCCAAGGCTCCTCAGTTCAATTTGTCAAATTAAGTTAAAAATCAAACACGACCGACAAACATGTTCCATTTGAAAACACCAGCTAAACAATACGCAACCAAATACAAGTAAGAGAAATATAGTCATATATATTTATATATAGTTTAAGCAAAGAGATCTGGAATTAAGTAAACTAAACTTTTGAATTATTTGGTAGAGAGCAGTTCAATACTGGCACACACCACTGTCAAGTCTGGCTAATACTCGAGGTTTTAGCTCACTACGTATGCTTGAAGTTGTTAAATATTCACGGCTAAACTTAAAAACACAACTAAAGCCACGCGTAGAGTACTTCTGAACTACAGGTCGATATCAGGTGGGGAGGCGGGATGAACACACACACAGGCTTAATACAGGAGAATCACAAAATGAAGAAATTAAGGTCCATGGCTTCGCTAATGCTGACTTCTCGTTCACACCTTCTCTGAAGCTTCTGTCCCGATATTGTGCATCATCGTAACGAAAACAATCACTGATAAGTAGCTGAATAATGTTCACGCGTGTACTATAGTCCACAAACACCACTGGTATCGTACATTCACGCTGTGCTCCGACGCACCGCCTCGCTCCCCCCTTTCTGCAGATCTGCTCGCATCTGCTGGTACAGAGCAGCCACACACACACACACACACACACACACACACACACGTATCTACAGACAGACCAGGTCAGGAACTTCAGATGAGCACCTCTTCCTCCTCACCCAAAGGGGGAAAAAAAATAAAAGTAATAAAACAGTACAATACAATCATTTTCTATTTGTAAACAGGTAGAAGCCACTTGACTTGTTGCATCTTCGGACACAATTATGATCAAGGCAATGAAATGTGGACGACTTTTGCACTGTTAAAATATCATCTTCCACCTAAACGCGGCTTTTGTGATGTTTTTCTAGCTATTTCGTTTTTCCAAACACCATTCCTGGCAATGAGAGCGAGTAGGATTTTTTTTTTATTCTGGTTTTGTTGTTTTTTAAAAAAAGCAAGTCATATTTCGCGTTTTTTATGTTGTACTTAGTGAAACGTTGAAACATTTTGAGACACGGGAGAAGAAAAAAACGAAACAAAAAAGCCTCTCACTAGGCCACGCGAGGCTACAGTATGCATAGATACAGGTTCGCCTTTCTCTTGGTTTAAGTCTGACGACACAGAATGTTTTCCACTGACACTCACGCGCACTCACGGGGGGGGATGGGGGTAATAAAACAAACAAACCAACAAAAAACGCTCCCCATTTTTGATTATTTTTACATGGAGTGGAGGACTGGAAGAAGAGGAGAGAGGGAGCGCTGAGGTTTCAACAGCTCGTCCTCTGCCCCCCCCCCACAGTGGGACCCCCCCCCAAATAAAGACAGCATACTGAAAGCAGTGTGTTGAGCTTCTCCAGCTTAAAGCAGTTATTTGGCAGAGAAAAATAAAACAAACTTACAGACCTATACATATTTGTCAGTGCTAGAAGTTGGATTTTCCTTTCCTACAAGGAGTAGTAGTTTTTTTACTATTATTATTCACCTACAAGGGGGGGGGACTGGCTTGATTTCCTGAGAACCATTGCTGGTTATTTAGCAGACAAAGAGGAATAGTTCAAATAACCAACGCCATGGCCAAAAACACTGATCCGAATTCCCAGAGTTACAAAGCATCGTCTTCATCCTCAATAGCAATTTACTTTTTTTTTGTCGTTTTATACATTTTTATGGTTTTTTTTAATAATAGATTTTAAACTTTTTTTTTTTTTTTTTAATTTTTCCATTTTATTTCATTTTCTTTTTAAAATGAAGAATGAACACACGTTCCGCCTCCTAAGTCTTGTAAACAAGAGGTTGCAGTGTGGCACCTCCAAAACATTGAAAGCCTATTCTGAAAGTGCTGTTCCCCCCCCCACGACCCCGGGTGGGGCCAGGTGGGGGGGCTTGCTAGATAGGCCCTGCCCCCTATATTTGGGTGGGCGGGGCTTGCTAGTCCCAGCTGCGGCTACAGTCCTTTGCACTGCAGAGCTCAACGTTCTTTAGTTTTAAAATGAAAATTGGTGCAATACTTTTTCATGTCACGTTTAGTATCGCCAGGTCATCCTCCTAAGTCAGCTTTAATTCTTCTTTAAACTATTTGTTGATCTTGAACTCCACGACAACGCGGTAAGGTAGGCGTGCCAAGGCAGAGAGGAGCGCACAAATATTCATTCACACATACGCACGCTCACAGACACACGTGCACGCACAGTACTTCAACACACGTGTGCGTGCACACGCACGCGGTAAGGACCTCAATGAGTAAACAGCTACACTGGAAAAACTGGCTGCTCCCTCTATATTGCAGATTATATATACTGAGAAAAAACCACATTCAGTGCAAAGTTAAAAAAGCTCATACTCCAACATTGTCAGCAAACAAATGCAAAAAAAAAAGAGAGAGAAAAAAAACAAAGAAAACGTTAAAAATGAAGAGAATTGGAATTCAAATAAACATGACGAATGAAACAAAAATATATAATAATGAGCTTGATTGAAGCTTTTTTTTCGGTCTGAAAGAGCACTACCTGGAAGCAAATATCCATCCGTTCACATTATAGAATTGGCCTGCATGATTCAAGTATTCCGACTGATATGTTTTTGGGCTAAAACAAAGTGGACATATGTGCAGAGAGAAACGTAACTTGTTTTCCACAGGGGAGACCCCGTTTTGTTGAATATCTTGCAAGTGAGAAAGAGTCCATCTAGTGCCATTGCATTCATAACTACTTTTTTTTTTTATCATCTATGCTGATTATTAAGAATTCTCTACTGACCCTTCCCTTCAGACCGTTTGATTAGCACGTGGTTCACATGGAGTCTCCTCCCCCAGCCAGGTGATCCACTGGAAGGAAGGAGCTGATTGGGGAAGGGCTGCTCATCCTCCCTGTCTCGGTGCCACCGGGGGTCCCCCACAGGCTACTGGAATAGTTAGACCCACCCCAGAGGGAGGAGCTGTGGAGATCGCTGCTGTTCCACTGGTTGGGTTCAGGAGCGCGGCTGGGAAAGTGGTGAGACTGATCCATTCTGCTCTGAGAGGACCCAACGGCCTGCCAGCCGGAGGAGGGAGTGGCCAATGACTGCCCTTGTGCAAAGAATCGATTAATTTCCTCCTCGCTGGCAAACTCGGCCAGAATAGTAGTGTTTCCCAAAACACACCTGCCAAAGAACAGGAGAGAAAGGTTTGAGTCTGGCAGCTACTCCGCGACATTAAGAATGACAAGTGTCACATGTTCAGTGCAGAATATTTGCTCTACTGTAGAATGCATCTAACGCAGTTAGCAAGTCGCTACACGTGCTCGCATCATGCAGGGAAATGGGAGTGTCTTTACATGTGCAGGCTCTTCTGGGCCTTGGCGGCCTCATCCTTGGAGCTGTAGCATACCACAGCATTACCGTGCGGCAGGTTGAGGTGGAATGTGTTTAGAGGGCCGTGCTGCATGCACAGCGTCCTCAGGGTCGAGCCATCAATCTGGGAGACATGAAGATGAACCATGAGCACAGGTGGAGATGCTTTAAAACAGAGCTGGGGGCTTTCTGTGACTCCAGGAGCTGTGCAAAATATAAACTATTGATGAGAAAGAGTTCAAGATAACCTGAGGTGTGAGATTTTTCAGAACGAGCCATTGGGTTCTCCCTGAGCTGCTGCTGTCACTCCAACTGGAACCTAAAAATTCACAGAAGATTTTATTTGATTTTATTTTATTTTATTTTTTTAAAGGTTGAAGTTACTAAATCCCCAGTAAATTTCAGGGACCAAAGTATTCAAACGTGGGTGTTTCCTGTTCTTACCAGGTGTGTATCGGGACTCTGAGGAGCCCCACCCCCCCAACCTTAGAGCAGAACTGTCCCAGCCGGAGGAAGCCGAACTCAGCTTCTGGCTGGTGAGACCAGGTGGTGGTCTGGTGGGGGCTGCCACAGATAACGCCTTGGGAGGCAGGGGGACTTTCCACAGTTCGTGGGCCAAAGAGGAGTTGGACGCAGAACCGCCACTGGGAGACCATTTTGACTCACTGGGTCTAGCTGCACGTGGAGAAGAAGGTGGTTTGTTTCTCTGCTCTGCGGTGTGAACGTTCCCAAAAGCGATGGGATGCATTTAAAGACTGCTGAGTAGAGGAGCACAGACCTGAAGTGCTTTGTGCTGTACTGGTGAGGGAACCGCTGTGGCTGGAGGCACGAATGGATGACCAGGCACTGTTTGAAGGCATCGTGGTGTTCAGTGATGAGGATGGCCCTGGAAGAGAGGCATTTATTTCATCCAAGCCCGGCCTTAGCAACAGTAACACAAACTTGAGAGAAATATGTTCGTATACATTCACAATAATCTGAATGGTTCAGTAGCTTTTTATATAGAGCATTTCCATTTTCAGGGGCTCTTTATTTACCGTTGTTCCTGTCCCTGAGGTGGTCTGTGTCACGGACGGTGTTGATGGAAAGGTTGTTGATGACACTGCCAGGGGTCACATAAGGGTCAGTCTCAGGGTCAATGTTGGGATAACCTTTCCAAGGCTCCCCAGGCCGGAACTCTGCACACATACCAGTGGTTAGCAGTTTTCAAAGCAAACCTTTTTTTTGACTGGCTATGTGAAGGCAAACAAGTGTACCTGGGGGCCAGGTGACAGTGTTTCCATGGGGTGGGGGGGAGTTGGCACGGGGCGGCCAGCTATCACCCACAGAGCCCATTGATTGGCCAGGAGGACTCAGGGGAGACGGGCCAGAAGAGAGGATGTCATAGAAGGGAGAGTCCTCCAGACGCAGCCCAGACGACATAGCACCTGTTAAAAGCAGACAATTAACCCCAAAGTTCCAGACATCAGGCTACAAATAAATATTCTTAGGGCTTGTGTTTGGTTTTTTTCTTACCAGGTTTGCTGTTCTGCTCCAGAGGGTCAGTAGCCCAAAGTTTCTTCAGTTTGGACTGGGGTGGTTCTTTGTAGCTCAGAGCTCCACCACTACTAACACCCAAGTCCAATGGTACATTCAGGTTAGAGTTCAAGCCTGATGGAAGAGATGGGGGAAAGAAAAGGTCAACTACACTGCATTATCGTTTGGAAAAGTAGCAATATAAATGATTTAAATACATATTACAGGCAAACGGGAGAGGATATGAAATGTGAGATTAGACTGATGATATTTATTACAGAGCTCGTCTGCATATAACGTACTTAAAGGGAAGTTGCTGTAGGACCCAAGAGGAGCATCTTTCAGCATCTCTTGGTTATTGTGGGACAAGAAGCTATCCAAGTATGGTTTGAGCGGTGGGGCCTGTTTCAGTAGTGAGGGGTCAAGGTGCCGAGGGGGCTGCATCATTGATGGAGACGAACCAATGGGGCGCATCTAAGAAAGATGGGCAGAGGAACAAGCATTAGATGAGACATCATCATGGAGACTGGACGTGCGTTCGAATCATGGCCTCATCATGGTCAATCTTGCGAGGAGGACTTTAGTAGGACGAACCTGTTCGTTCTGTCGTCCCATAGACATGACTCTCTGACTCTGAGCCTTCTGGTGTTGCTGCTGCCGCTGCTGCTGCTGGAGAAGACGCTGCAAACAGCCACAAACAATAATGCTGGAGGCTTGTTTTCAAAACGGATTACAAGTGATGCACATCTGGTAGCAGTTGAGCAACTGACTAGCATAAATCAGCAACCTGAGTGGCTTAACTGTTCATGACAAGTCTAGTATTATTATATACAGAGAACAGCCAAAACCTGCCCATTTGTCTATCAGCAACATTTTCAACTGGCCATAAATCTTAAACTACTTAAAAAACATCTGCATGTGATTTCTGGACATAGGTCTCTTCCTCCTGGTCCTAATTTATAACCAACAGTGTCCTTGGATGCTCTTCAAGTGTAGTACTGGTTGAATGTTACTGGGTTTTAATGTGTTTTTAGTAACGTACTTCAAAGTGTTTTTTAATTCTCCTTCATTCACTGATTGTAAAGTAACCTGTCAAAGACATTTTGGTAACCTACTATTCAAGCACCCATTACTGTACCTGGAGTTGGCTAATCTGGTTTAGCTGTGTCAGATGGTTGAGCACAGCCACCTGCTGGGCACCAAACAGAGGGTTGAGAGCTCCATTACCTCCAGGATACTTCAACAAGGATGGAGGGACCTGAAGAAAACCAAGATCAGGATGTTGTTTTGGAGCAGAGGTATTATTTACAAGGGAAAAAAATGGAGAATCCTGATGTGCAGTGAGCTCCACAAGCAGTTGGCTCCAGATGACCTTCAAAACAAATTATTGTGTGCAGCTGCTCTACCTGAGAGGGCAGGATGGGTGGAGGCACTTGATTGCGAAGGTTGGGTTGGGGAGGGACTTGGGAATGGGGGCCACCTCGGCCCTGTGCTACGCTGCTGCCACCCATCATAGGGTTTACATTCTAAGCAGGGAAGGCAAAGATAATGAAGCATTATTATTTGCATTTCGTTGCAAGGGCAAACGTTCCCTGATTCAACACCACTTTATAACATTGTGTTCTAAATTTCTGCTCTTTCAGTGATTCTTTGTAGTCTGACATCCTAAAGTTTTACACCCAGGACCTTAGAAATGTTTCTTCTGTCCTCCCACACTCACCTGCCTAGTGGCCCCAGTATTAGAGTGGGAAGAAGAGGGACCGGGGTCGAAACAAAAGATATGCTGAGTAGAATTGGAAGGAGAAAAACTCATGCTTTGATTGGAGGAGAGCTCGTCAGAAGTTTGGCTATCATAAGCAGATTGGGAAAGAGACAGCTGCAGAAGCACAGGCCAGCAGATGAACGCCAAGCACAGAGGGACAGGAAGCACATCAATCACAGATATGCAGAGAGGAAAGGAGAAAAGAAGGAAATGAGTTAATTTTGCACAGAAATAAGGTGCTTAAAAGATGGGGATGTGTGAAAAGATGAACCCAAGAGGACACATTTAAAAAAGGAGTGAAAGGCAGACTAGTGGGGGGAAAAGCAGAGTGAGAATTAAGATTACAGAAACAAAGAAAGCAGCAAAGCCAACACACAGCAGAGGAAAATACCACTAAGGCATAATTACAAACCACTCTTATCACAAATAGGATTGTTTGTGCACATATTGATCTTTTGACCATATAGCTGTGTTAAGACCACAATGAAGAGATATTTTACACAAGGCAAGTATGTGATCAAAACGTCCCGTGCAGAGTGTTTCAACAACCACTGTGGGGCACTGTAGGTCAAAGCACTAGCCAAGCCAGGCTGCCACTCACCAAATAACCCGCCCTTCTGTATATATGCCATACATAGTAGAGAGGAGGAGAGGTATTTCCAAGCCTCTTTTCCTTAACTGATAAGACACCACAGACCTATAGACACACTCAAGTACCTTGTCATAATAAGGGCTGCGATCCATGGTGGAGTCCTTGTGGAGCTGGTGTCGAGACCCAGGGTTCTTTCCCATTACTCCATTGAAATCTCCCATGTTGCCCATGTCTACACGCTTGTCTGAAATCCCCACCTTCATGGAGTCATCAGGAGAGTCTCTCTGCAAAGAGATGGGGAAAACTGTCTTACATGGACAGGAAAACACATTTGTACTTGTAAAGAGTAAAGAAAATTTAGCTTGAGGCCTTTTAAATTTTCAAACGATACATGAATCTATATGGGAACCATATAGATGTACTACAGATTTAAATATACCGATGAAAAACTGCAACAGCGACACTATAACACAGCACTTACCGGGAAGTTCATGTTGTTGAACTGACTGATGAAGGGTTTCATCCAGGGTTCATCTTGTTTGTTGACTTGTTTGTTCATCTAAAAAGATTATTGACAAAAATATTTACCGGAGACACCACCACATTTATTTAGGGACAATTATTCTGCAACATCCCGAGTACATTCGGGGTTTACACTTTGAACAATTTGCACGCTCTGCTAACCTTATAAGAGCCTTTATGCTTGTAGTTCCAGGTGTTTTGGTCATTGGGCCGGTTGTCCTGTTGGCTGTTGTTCCACATGCCAATCTCCACCTCCTCTTCTTGGTCCCAGCTATTGCCCATATTCACGTCCTCCCCACACCATGTATCCATGGGCTTAGAACCTGTAGTTACAAAGTAAAGCAGAGAAAACCCGTGAATGGATGAATATGGATACATTTAATGTGGAACTTTAAGACACAAAGTCTGGGTTGCGTCACACGGTATGGGAGTCAAATTCCATTGCTGCCTCCACAATTTGCATGTGTGGGCTTTTTTACTCACCAGACTTGTGCTGTCCGCCCCAGCCACACCCAGAATCACGGTTATCTCGACTCGGTTCAACCCAGCTGGAGCTAGTATCCACTGGCTTTCCCCAGGCAGATGTGCCATTGTCTACTGTCACTGGTGGAGCAATGCCAGGATCGCCCCATGAAGAAAATTCCTTTTTTGGAGTATAAGACTCACTCCATCCTGTAAGAAAAATGGAGGTAACTTTTAGATGATCTACTGATCTTTTAGGGTATAAATCTAAAAATGACTAAATGCAAAAATGCATCTTAAAAACAGCTATAAAAAAATCCCTAAAGAGCTTGAACGCAGGATGTTGAAACATTTAGGATAAAAACATTTTAGGGTGGTCTTTCTGGGACCTCCCCCATGTTTTCTTATTCATCCTGCAAGTTTACATTCTCTTTGATAGAATCACACAGCAGTTCAAGAGTCTCTCTAATATCTGTTTAAATCTCTCCGTCATCCTCTTTATTCATGTTGTTTACTTTAACTATGATGGGTGTTTAAATGTGAACAGGCCCAATACGCTTCAAAAAAGTGAGATCATACGCGACCAACTGGGTGTTAAGAGTTCAAAGAGCTCCAATTACAGTTGACCACCCAGACCTGCTACCTTCTACTTCCACAGTGGGAGTTTATGGTAGATGCCTGAAGTGCCACCCTGTAAAAATAGGACAGATCACGGGGTGGCCTTGTGCTCCAGTGTCTCTGATGTGGCTGGGCATGCTCACACACAAGTACATGTCCAAATCAAAACACAAAAATGCAGAGCTGCCAGACGTGCGAGTATCACCATCAACTAACTACTAATAGTACCTGCACGATAAGAAACCAATATACATATTGAAAAAAGACGGAGGTTTAAAACCAAAAATCAGTCAAAACCGAATTTTAAAAATCCATTTCCCCATTAGCTGTTCTGTTCTAAAAGGATCCAGAAAGTGTGCGCTCACATTTGAGACGCTGGCAGTTGATTTTGTATTTTTTTTTTTTTTTTTTTTTACAAGCACACTTCAGAAAACCAGTAGAATCTATTTTTTGTCAGTAATGGGGGATCCTGCACCACATTGAAAGAAATGCTGCACCATTTACTTCAGTGGCTGAATTCAATGAATTGAGTGGCTCCCTTTTACTGAATAGTCTTCTTACTTGTTTTAGATTTCCTTTTTACACTGGAACTATTCCTCTTACCAAGTTCCCAGACATGAACCTCACCACTCATAGTCTCTCGCTCACTTTCTCTCAACATCAACAAAAGCCACTCTTTCAGGAGAGGAATTAGTGGGTGAGCGAGAACAGGAGGAAAAAACAAATGAAAGGGGTAGAAAAAAAATTCAATGCTCTTAGCATTCCAAAGGGATGAGTCAACCGCCTCAAAGACAACACCACAGGGAAATGGGAAAGAAATGTGCTTGTTTATTTTCCATCTATGCTTATGAGCAAACTGTGTAGGCTTTCAAATATCAGTCTGTGTGTGCATGCACACTTCAGTGTCTGGCAATTGAAATTATTTGAAGAGCTATTTTCAGGGTTTGTATCTTTATCCTTTCATAAAGCTTACAAACTGCACCACAGGGCTTGTACTTACATGTTTCTACCGTTTTACTTAATGACTCGTGCTTGAATGTTTGTCTGACATCCATAAAACATAAGTAATTAGAAATTCAAACCACAACCAGTCCAAAAGTTATGATAAACCAATCCTTTCAGGTTACCAATAATGTGTGCCTTAACATAGAGAGCCTTGTAAATGTATTTTAAATATGTAACAGCTCTTCTGATGTTAGTATTTACACCATGCAGATTTTGGCTTACCAGAACTATTGTCCTGTGCAACAGGCTGCATTGGCTGAGGAGGATGTTTGGAGCCATGTGAAGGGTTGGACTGACGTTGAGATGAGCCCAAAGCCTCTGGATCTGTCTGGGGTGTCCCGTTCCACATGTTGACAGGTCCACCACTGTATTTACCTATAAAAGAAATCTCATTAGATTTTATTCAACCTTTCTATCCCATTTTGCCTCTAAAACTAGAATAGGATTTACCAGGGTCTCCCCAGGCTGCTGTTCCATCATCGATCTCCATCCTTCGACGAATGGACTCTGGAGACGGCTCTTCCCACCCATTTGATGCCTCATCTTTCTGACCTACTGTGGGCATGGGGCCTCCTAACCAGCCTGACAGAAGAGCAATGCATCAGTTTCCTTTAGTTTATTTTTTGTTTCATCAGCCTTTAGAATATTGGAGATGGACATCTACCTGAGGTTTTGTTTGGACCTTGAGTGCCTCTGGAAGGGCTTGCTTCAGGACCACTTCCCCACTCATTGGATGGTTTGGGTTTTGGCTCACCCCAGTTCTGGGTTCCTTGGGTGTTTTTCATCGTCTCCCCCCAGCCCTGGCTGTTGCTTTGGGGATTGGGTTTTTGGACTGAATCACCCCAGTTGGATCCTGGGTTTGAAGTGCTCTGGTCCGGTGTATTTGATCCTCCACTCCCTACCCAGGTATTGCTGCTGCTGGTGCTGGTGCTGGTGTTGGTGTTGGTTCGGCCTGGCTCGCTCCAACACCCTGAACCAGACCGGTCACTGTCACTGTCCCAGCCCGCTGAGCCTGTACCTTTTTGGGGCTCCCCCCAGTGGTTGTTGGCCCCCGATCGGGCACCATCTCCACCATTACCCCACCCTTCCCTTCCATTTCCAATACTGGAACCCCAGCCCTGCTGTTGTTTAGGTGTGTTATTCCATGTGTTAGACCTAAGAAGTGCAAATAAATTTTTTTTAAAAATCCATTAAAAGCAAGAAGGGTAAATAAGCTAATCTTTTTTTGCAATGGAATTTTGAGGACTACTCACCTGTCAGGTTTGTTATTGCTCCAGGTATTACTGGTGTTGTTGCTACCCTTGTAGTTAGAGCCATCATCCCATCCACCGTGGCCTTCACCATTTCCTGAAGCTTTGCCGTCCCAACCAGATGTTGGGCGATCTCCCCAGCCAGAACCTCCTGCACCTGAGCCTGAAGGTTTTGGCCCATTCCCCCAACCTGCAAGTAGAGTTAAAAAGGCAATGCATTTGTGATTTCTGACTACTGTATTAGAGTATCAGTTCCAGAGTTATTTATAAAATGATCCCCACCTCCAGTGGTCTGAGAGGAAGCTGCTGGTGTTGCTGTGCCCCAGCCAAGGCCTGTACTGCTTTGCTTTCTTTCATCCCCTCTAGGACCCTGGTGCTGATTCTCTGAAGTGGAAGTGACATCCCAGGCAGTGTTCTGCCTTATGGGAGTCTGTCCCCATCCGGAGTTTGACAGAACCCTCGGGTCCACGTCGGCTCGGGCCAGAGTTGTGGGTACAGTTGCAGTGACCTTTCGGCGATTTCCACCTTTTGATTGACTGCCCTCACGGTCTGAGCTCGAGCGGCCACCAGAGCTCTCCCCACTCCCTTCACTTCCCCCAGAGCGACCCCAGCCACCAGTGACAGTCCCCAAGCCAGGGTTTCCACTCCCCGCAGCCCCAATACCCATGGCATCATTCTCCAAGCTCCTCCAGCCATTGTTGCCTGAACTTCCTTTAAAATTTCCAGCATCTGAGTTGGTTTCACCAGGAGTTGTGGCTCCCCACTCACTGTTTGACATCTTGTTGTTAGATGCGGAAGAGCATGATGAGGATGAGGAAGATGATGATGCACTGCTTCCCCAAGGGCGAGGTATCCCTGCTGGTGGGCCCATTGTGGTTTGGGTGTCATTTTCTGGTGCATGGCCTGCAGAGTATGTGATTTGATTGGAGTTAAAGCCCCAGGACACATTATTCTGAGGCTGGTTTGGATTACTGGTGGCGCCCTGGTCCCATCGTGGGGTCCCAGCATTATTCTGATTATTATTACTCTTGTAAGCAGCAGTAGAGGAGATCTGGGGGTTCCCGGCCTGCATTAAGGCAGGGTTTGGGGGGTTCACAGTGTCTGCATTTGGGTAGCCCTCGTCTCCAGAGTAAATCGTTGCACTCCAAGGCGTACCAAAGGCCCCAGAACCACCAAGCTCTCCTTGGGGTTGCGGAGAGGCTGATGAGTTTCCATTGGCCAGTGGACCATCGTTCCCTCCTCCAATAGATCCCCAGGGACAATCCCCACTGAGCTGGGGTGAGGCGATAGAGTTTGGTGAACTAGAGGTCATTGTGGCATTAGTAGTAGTAGTAGTATTCATCATTATAGTGTTATTTGGTCCATTGGATTCAGTGTTAAGGTTGGTTGGCTGGAGGCCACCATTTCCACTGTTGCCGCTTCCTAATACCTTGTTGCCAGCTGTACCATTACTCGCATCACCATCTTCCATCATACTGCTGTTTGGAGCTGCCATGCTACCCCAGGCCAGCGCAGGGCCCTGTTGGGAAGCTACACTCAGTTTAGAACTCATCCCCTGGACCTGTGAAGGACGTTGGCTCTGGGAGCTTGGGCCTGCGGTTGGATTCTGTGGCCAGGCACCATGGTTGGCATTTGGGTTCAAAGTGTTTGGGTTCAACCCACCATTGATGCAGGGGGTGTTTCCACTGGTGGTGTTTACGTTGCTGCCTGACTGGGTGCCCCAGACACCACTATTAATAGGTTTGTTGTGGTTACCCATATTATTGCTGCCAATAGTGCTGGATCCAGCCACAGAAAAATGGGAGGGCCCAGTAATATTTCCATTGTTTGATCCGCTGACGGTTCCCATCCCTCCACCGAGCATATGTCGACTGTTGCCATTGCCGTCTCCATTTGCCGCAACGCCGATCATCACGGCGGAGGTCACCATTGAGGAGGAAGGAGAAGAAGCCGTAGAAGACACAGAGGAAGAAGCATTTGATGACATCATCACTGTGGTCACAGCGGCAAGGTGTTTCTCTGAGCCGTTTAAGGAGCTAGAGTCTGCATCCATGCATTCTGATGCCAACTCGGGGTCTGATCCTGACCCACAACCGGAGGAGGAAGAAGACGAGGAGCAAGAGAATGAAGAAGGAGGCCAGACGGAAGAGTTTGCTGAAGTGTTGTTGGATTTGTCAGTGCTTCCGTCCACTAGGACTTTGCCCCAGTTGCTGTTACCATCACCGCTGCATGGAGAGCCAGAGGACCAAGGGGAAGGCTCATACTGAGACTCCAAACCAGGATGCTCCAGACCTGTAGAGAGACACAACAAGTTTAGGCCACTCTTACATTAGATATCCAAACATGATTACACCAAAGCAGAGACCATCTACCATAGATTTCCTCAAAAAATTCAGACCCAAAATATGACAAAAGCGACAAACCAAGATAACTATGGGTGAATAAAGGCAACCAGTAAAATAGATGAGTGGCTAAAACAGGATTTTTTTTAAATATATATAATTCCTTCTTTTTTGGTTTTCACCAACTGTGCAGGGATACCATGCCAGAACCAAAAAGACTAGGAGACAGCTTAAGCTACAGTTTTGAGAGTGGTCTAGCCCTTTTGTGCACAGAGGTTATGAACATAGTGAAAGGGCGATCAAGGAGTGAGTGAGCAGAGAGTGTGCAGCGAAAGGTGCACGAGAGACGGACAATAAATTGCCTGTTATGCACTAATGCTTGACAAGAGAGCAATAGGTGCAAACTGTTTATTCACCTTACTTTTCACATAAAGAGAGTTTGCACTGATTTGCTATCAAACTTCCAACCCTGGAGGTAACAAATCTCACCGTCAAACTTGGGGTTGAAACAGGCACGCGGCTGATACTAGATAATTATAATCATTTGATCTTTGAAAGTTATATGATTTTAATTACAGCTGGAGTCTGAATTGCAAGACCTGGGGAAAACTGGTTGAGTAACTCATGTAGTGTCTTTCTTTCCACAATAATCTGGCCAACTTTGGCTGTCAAAAAAAAGTCATATCTCAACTTAACAAAATTAATACGGAAATTGGGAGGAAAAATGGAACACAGAAGAACAGGAAGGCAAGGAAGCATTGTGTGGTCACCTGTTTGATTAGGGGAGTGGCTGACGGAATCCCGAATGGGAGCCATGCCTAGAAACAGACAGAGGAAAGACTGTCAAACACAGTGAAAGAGAGCTAGAGATGAAGCCAGAAATTAAAAACAGCAGAGAAAATGGTTAGCTTAATTGTTAGGACAGGACATTCACAAGTCAAGCGATCAGAAAAGTTAAAATCAAACAAACTCCAAAGGAAAAAAAGGCATTCAAAGAAAAGAAAAAGAGATAGCCTGTAACTGTTGCGTCTGGGAAATGTTTAAACATTTATTCTTAAAGATTTTGCAATCACGTCATATTTACACAACACTTTTCAAAGCCAAGTCTAAGATGTCTTAGATGCTTTCCCCCAATATTTCACATGAAACAGTCTGATACCCGTTACTTCAGACCACCATATAAATAAATAAACTTCTTCAAATATAATTAAGAATTTTAAAAAAATCTACCGATTGCAATCCGTTGTAGTTCATACTGTTTTTTCTAATTTACCTGCAAAGGGGTGGATGTGGTTCAGGGCTGTGCAGAAGGGTGTCTCCAGGGTGTGTGGAGGACAACTGACCTCTACTTCCCAGTTCTAAATAGGGGAGGTCAAAGGTCTAAGCTCAGGGGTCACAGCCTCAAAGGCCTGAGGTGAAGAGGCAGGGCTTGACAGAGTGGGCAGCAGGATGAGCAAGCCCCCTTGGCATTGCTGAGGGCTGTGTGCAAGGGATGATGTGTATGCGTAGGGGGAGAGGGGCTGGGGATAGTGGTCTGGGTTAGTTTTAGGACTCTGCCCGACTTCTGTTCCAGCACTGCAGAAACAGAAGGGAAAGATGGACACCGACATTAGTTTGACACTGCAGCTGCTAAAACCCAACAGTTAAAACTCCAGACCAACACATTTTGCAAGCAAAGAAAATTAAAGGAGACCAAGTCATTTGGTCTTTGCCTCCGACTCTCTTCTTTCAGCAGATCCTGAACTCTGCAGCTGCGCTCAGATGGGAGCATGCTAGGTAACATTTTTTTCCCCCAGTTTGCGGGACGCCAAATTGGATTTTTGACATGCACACACTTGTTCTGCAGGTTGGAAATCCTGCCGCACGCACTGTTGGAGCAGGAACTGTTGGTTTCCCCCGTTCCCAACTGCATTTCAGAAGAGAGTTCACGAGGGCCCCTCAGTTGGCAGAAGCACAGCCATTGCTATCATCTTACAAGCAGGTGAAGGGGTGGGGGTGGACGGACTAATGTGACAAACAGAACACAGGCTTTTTCCTGGCATCGACCAGGGCAGTGGTGAGAGCTGGTGCGAGGCCCTCATCCACCCTGAGCTTGTATCAGATTCCATTTAATCAGGTATGTAAGAAAAGAAGAAAGTGCATATTGTGGGCAAAACCTCAGACACACAGAAATACTAGTGAGTCACACCATTTATACCAAAAACCTAATCATAATTCCAGAGTTAACCATGATTGCATTATCATCAGCCTCAAGGTCAAATTTAGAATAAAAAGCGTAGAGTTGAACCTGTTACACCAGCTCCCTCAGGCACACATCTGGGAACCGACATCAGGAAATATATGGAAACTTCTGGCTGTGTAGTTAGTTTGTACAGTCATATCATCCAGAAGAATTGGCAGGTTTGGCTGTTACCAAAATTAATATGCAGCAAAGGGAAGAAAAGACTCTAGATAAAGAAAGGAGATATGTGGAAAACATAAAATAGCAGCCAAATAGGCCCCTCACTCAAGTTGAGTACAGAGGAATGCAGCTGCGGTTTCTAACATGCATAATGAAATGTCCAAATCGTTATCCCACTGCAAACGCTTGACGGAGCTCACTTTAGGGTTGTTGGTCTTTTAAAATACTTAATGGTTGTTCAAAAAGTAAATGAGTGGATTTGTGTCACACAGCTGTACCATCATACATAAGTGAACAGTAGACTTAAAAGCTAAAGAAGATCTGATTGCCAAAAGGAATTGACATTATTTTAGTGTCTGAATGTACCAAAAACATCACCATGCTCCCTCTTCAAATATACACTAATGTGGATTACTGCTCATTACTCTGGATTCAAGGGTAACTCTTTTCATTATCTATTTAAGAGAAGTTTATTAGGTATTAGTTTGGGAAGACTCAGTTGCCATGTCAACATTCCTACACGCTCCATTCCTCTGGGCTTGTCCCAGCAAGGTCAAGTCAGTGCAATGAGCACATGCCAAAGTCTTCCAAAAGGTACAAAAAAAACAACTCATCTCAACCAGAAATAGGGCAAAGTACACAAGCATGTATCCTGTTTTTAAATCAGTGAATACGTTAAATATGAGGATATATCAACAGTTGCCTGAGTGCAAGAGCTGGATGTTTGAATTTCCCTTTTTAAAGTTAAAATTAAATA
This sequence comes from Takifugu flavidus, assembly GCF_003711565.1. Classification (NCBI taxonomy): domain Eukaryota; kingdom Metazoa; phylum Chordata; class Actinopteri; order Tetraodontiformes; family Tetraodontidae; genus Takifugu; species Takifugu flavidus. Next base: position 5,425,129 of record NC_079537.1, on the reverse strand, counting down.
TTCAGGCGTGTGCACAAGTCCACATCATCCTGTCAGAATTTGAAGATTTTCTTTCAATCAAACTAAAGTTTGTCAAATGGAAGGTATTGCGTTTCATATTATTTAATATACTAATGATTATACTTGTCTTTTAAACACACTTTTCTTCCCGGCTTTTAACCCGGCCTGATACTCTGCTGGAGTTTTAGTGTTTGATTGTTTTTATTGCTTTAACACCATTCATCTTTTAGTGTGATTGTCGTACGCTTTATTCCTATTTCGTACAGCACGTCGTTCCAGCTGTGGCTGTTTTTAAAGGGCTTTATAAATAAAGATGTGGGTGACATTAGTGAGAGGGTTCAAACAGCCCAGGGTTTCCATTAAAGTGTACAATCAGGCCACGGTGTCAGACGCAGCCCAGCAGCAGCGGAGGTTTTGGCTTTTCTTTGGTGAGATGAGACCAAAGTCTGGCTCTTCAGTCATGTGGGAGGCGTACTGTTTGACAAAGGAAGGGAGAGACTTTCGCCCACGGAACAAAGGTTCCAGTTCAACAACTGTGGGAACGCCACTTTAGCCACAGTTTGTTGAGAAGCATGCCATAATATTATTATAATAAAAGGCAATAATATAAAAATTGCTGCTTTACAAGGAAGGAAGATGCAAAGTATGCATCCAAGCTGTCCAAATTCTTTGAGATGCACATAAAATCAAGCCCCTGGGGTGGCTGCCTGGCCACTCAGATTTATAAAAGGGCCAGAGTTTGACGTCTGAGCTCAAAAAGTAAAAACTGGACGAGCTGTAAAAAGCTGCAATGAGAACTTGACTAAGAATCCATGGAGATTTTTCAAGCCAGTTAGAAACATTTTGTTCTTTCTACTTTTAGTGATGAGGGTTAAGGTGAAGCGGTAAGCTTCATTAAGGGGGCTACTAATATCGACTTCAACTCTGTCACCGTTTCCAAAGGGGGAAAAAAAAATCTACAAGCATGAGGGAGAAAGCAATTCAAACAGAGATACGCTCCACTCAAGGTCAGAGATAGACATTATCAGGCTTCATGCCTACAATGGCACTGACAGCTGTAACAGTAGCAGGCTTGTACAAACAGGACCCAGTGGAAAAAGGTACCATCGGTTTACATGCTTAGCTCTGCTAAGTCACAAACCGTACAGCTGCCATGAGGTCAGAGGTCAGAGCAACTGAGGACAGACCTTCAACAATGATAATTAAGAAGCTAAAAGCATTAAGTGAACATTTTGTCGCAACTTGAGCACAGAGCTGAGCCGAGTCATGTGCTAACGTAGATGCTAAACGAGCCCACAACACAAGAACGTCACAAAATGTTACCAGTGTAGTAACAAATCACGAGCAGAGTCGATGAACTAATTCCTTGGAACAGGACTGTGCACCTGGAGCTCTGGCGGCAATACCGGGTGTGCAACTGCTGCATATGCAACCACTGCCACAGCTCTTAAACTGACAGATATTAGCTACATTTATAGCAGCGAACCACTAAAGTTCTGGTTCTGCAGCTGAAACCGACCAGGAGGCAGCACTCACCTTTTGACCAGTCCTGTTATGTTCTTATCCTCCTTCCTTTTCACACTCTCCTCTCTCTTTCTTCCATTCACTGTTATTCCCTCTATGGGTATGTTTCCTGTGGAAAACAGGAGACACGGTAATAACCCAACAAAAAAAAACGGCAGCAAAATCACTGATGATTTAAGAGCAATGACGTCTCCCTTTGTTTCCAATATAACAACACAAAGCTAGGGTAGTACTTTAAGACACAACAATGCCTGTGAGGGTGATCTCAAATGCAGACAGGGTGTCATGGGAGATGCTGCGTAGACATATCGCCGCCTCTCATTACTTGCTCCATGTTTAATTGTAACTCATCATTGTGAGATGGGACTGTGGCCTCGCCATCGATGGAAATTTGGATGCACCCTCACTTGTGTGCCACTCAGCTGGCAGCTTTCACCTGCAGGTTGTGGCCTAATCCATTAATGGGATTACAGCATAGCACTCACTTTAGCTACAGAGGAACGGTGACGGCGAAACGCCACAGGAGACACGAGCCTGCGACGTTCATGCGTGGACGGCCGCTCTCATTCAGGCATCGTTCAATTCACAACGAATTCTGAGATTTCTTATCAAAAAAAGTCATTATTCTCATAAAGTTGACAGTTCAAATCTGTTGGAAAGAAAATAAATGCTCCATCAAGTTCATATTCTCTGCCAATACCCTGAGTCACCTTTTCCTGCCCCCCCACCCCACCACCACCTCTCTCCTTCAACAATCAAGTACTTCAGCAGATGGTTTGGGTTCAACAACAGCAGATCATGGTGGGGGCACTCCTGCAGAGCAAACACAGGCACCGGGAGCAGCATCTGTTTATGAATGGGTAACACTTACCCCATCCCCCCGACACCTCCAGCTGACGGGGAGGGGGGGCACAAAGTCACCAAAAGGAATAAAGGAAAAGGGGACCTTTAGTTAAGAGACGGTAGAGATTTCCATTTCTTAAAAACAGCAGTTTTATTATCAATCACACAACATCCAATAATAAGCTGAAGTCATTTTGTCTTGTATTTTTGTCTCTGGGGTCAGGCCCTGGGATTCTGGAAAGCGCCTTGAAACAATTTTGATTGTATAAGACGCTATATAAATAAAGATTGATTTGATTTGTATTGGATGATGTAGATGAACTACACCCCATTAAACTAAACCGTGGGTTAGCCACTAAAGGATCAGACATATTTAATCATTTGGTCATTTCCCTCGCCGTTACTCGCATCCACACGCCCAAACAAACTGGGAGAAGAGCAACGCGACTCCAAAGCACAGGAGGTGGAGGGGATTCGCGTGGCTAATCTGCATGTAACACCACACCATTTGCATTAATTTGCATTGCAGGGTTCTCACGGTGGCCATTTAAAAGCTACGCTCAATTACAGGGACGGGCATCGCCTCAGAAGCAGCCCCACTGTAAGGCTGGTCAAAAGAAGGCTGGGTGAGCTGGGGAGGGCTTTAAAAATAAGCCTGCAGAAGGAAGGGGCACTTTTACGACTACGGTGTCCCCAACAGTTCAAAGAAGGAAGCTAAAAACGGTAAATTAAAGCGAATCTCAAAGGGGCTTGCTTACAGATTGATCGGTGCCTGCAGGTTAGTGGCAGGAAACAAGCTCCGTCTCTGCTCAGCTCCTGTGATATTTGCAGGTGTGGTTTTATTGCCCCAAGAGGCAATGGTCATCTCCTACCCAACACCCAGCCAATCAAACGCTGTCAGAGTCCACCATCACCCGAAACGAGGCGGCTGGAGAGCGTCAGTGTGGGCAAAATGTCAGTCTTTGTCAGAGTTGTATAAAAACCAAAGCTGGTAACTTAGACGTTATGTTAGAAGATTACAGCGCACACTTTCTTGCAAAACATGGCGAATCGTTCATCCGAGGATGTTTTATTCGCCAGGTTTATTTCAAAGCCAGGCCCGTGCCTTAGATTGGGGTGCTGAAAAACACCAGTATAAAAAGCTAGCAGGTTAATGGTCGTCTGGGGTCCTATTGTGTGACGGCGTGCGGGCCAACAGTACCAACACAATGAGCTGCATAAACACCTCACCACTCACAAAACATCAGGTCCTGGCTCCTCGTTTAGCGATTTTAAAACAGCAAAGCTTACTCAGCACAACGCTGCCTCGACCAACCCAGACCCTCCAATTCAATTCAAACGGAACTGCATGTGCTTGCATAAGCAGCAACTGCTGCTAACCCCCTGAGCGACACACAAACCCACAAACATTGGAATAAAAGTCCAACGTGCCTCTTTAAACAACGGTGTTAAAGCCTTGGGGATGCACTCACCTGTTAAGATGCTTTAACGTCTTTGGTGGCAACAGCTTCCAATTCCAAATCTCTGAAAGGCAAAAAAACAGATGAGCTGAATCTCAATTTACAGCCAAGTTATCTTGTATAAACATACCGTTCCAGTGAGTGTTTATTTACATGTTTACACGCGATTTTCTTTTCTAAACGTGGAAATATTATAAACAAACAAACAACTGATATCCAACCTTGCCTCAACGTAATTTTTGGTGGGTGATTAAGACACCTAATCCAAAAGATCTGTGCAAGTACAAGCAGTTGCATTTGCAGTAAAACAATGTTACGAGTTGCGGTGCAACGCTAGGGGCAACACATGACGCGGGGCCCCCGTAATGCTGAGGCCCTGCATGGTGATTGTGCGCCTGAGAATGACAGATAAAGCCAGCCTGAGTAGGTCAGAGTTGCACAGCTCGGGCCGTGATCGGCCATTATCTCAGCTGTTACCCGACTTGCAGCTTAACCAACATGGCTTCTCTCCGCCTCTGGTATTTTTCCAGCGCAAGCCAAGATCAGCAGTGGCCTTAACGTGTCGCCGTGTTGCACGCGGTGAGATCAAATTATCGGGGGGCTTTGCTCCGTTTGCACCGTCGTCGGGGCGGCGTACAAACTTAGCCAGGTGGATATGACTGCAAAGCCGCCATAGGCAGAAGCGAATAAGCGGCAATGGCTGTAACTACCGACAGGGGGCACTCGTCTGAACAGTAGAAGCCCCCCCTCCCCCAGGTTTATCGCCAAATAAAGGTTACGATTTCTATCAAACAGAGGCTTTAATTTTTAAACGACTACATACAACCACATTTTCGTTTGCATGGGGGGAAAACTTTGGAGACCGAGTCTGACTACATGCTTAGCGACCTACGTCGTCAGATTAGCGGAATGCTAGCGAAAGGCTAGCACTGCGAAGCTGCTGGTTAACGAACCGGGTTTTCAACTCGAATCCAGCGGCTACGACACAAAAACAAAGCAGCACCAAATGCAATCTACAAGCAAGCTATTTGTCGACAAAGAAATCCACTGGAGCGTTAATATCTCTTCAAGAACATAATATTTTCTTTTGACAGATATGTGCGCACAGCTGGCGAGCCAAGTTAACCACTGCTGGACTAGTTAGCAAAAGGTTACCCTGCGTAGGATTGTTTGAACAAACCCATCGAACCCGCACAAATAAAGCACATTTCTTGGACAACGCGTCGGCCACCCGGCTTTATAGACTATAGCGGGGTCTAATTGCAAAGCGAATGCTGAAAAAAGAGGGCCATGTAGCTTAGCTCACCCATGCTAACCAAACAACAGCCGCTGCTTAACTTATCTACACCAGTCCCCGGTCCCAGTGGCTTAAATTCGCGGCGCAAACATTCGAGAAAAGATGATAAAAGCAGCCGTACCTCATTGAAGTATAAAGTGCAACAGAGTGGAAAGGAAAACCGACGGTAAGGCTAAAAGAGTTTCAACACATTTGCAGCATCTACGAGGGGAGGCATCCGTCCTGCGCGATCGCCATTTTCTTAACTCGGCTAACCTTCTTTCGTTTCAGCTCTCCTTTCCCCTCCTCTCTCTGCGTGCATCACTACAGCTACGGCTGCGTGTGTGTACGTGCGTGTGTGTATACGCGTGTTTCTGGAGGGGGGAGACAGGCAGGAAACGCACGCACCACTTCCTTTGTCTGACAACGTCGAGTCCCAGTAAAAGTTAAAACACTTGAGCGCAGATAGAAGTAGCTCCGTAACCATGGCAATACACCCTTTATTCTGATCCACGTCCGTGTTGTGAGTTAAAGTCATTAAAGATGAATGCAAGAGGATTTCCTTATTCAAATAATCGCCTGTAAAGTGGTCGGATCTTATGTAGCCTGTCAATGCAGATGTATAGGGGAATTATTGTAATGCTAATTTAGGTGAGATCAACATATTTATTGATCAAGCAGTATAGATTTGCTTCAGGTAGACTGTTGGACTGACACAAATGATTTTACATCACAGCAAAATCAGTGTTTGACGTCGCCTTTTCACGATAAATGTGCATTCAATTAAATAGATATAAAAATGTGGACTGGTTCTCACAACCAAGCATAACCTTGTTATTTTTGCCTGTTGTTACCAAATACAGTGCTGTGCGGCTTCCCCGCTTATGCAAGAAACCTGAAAGAAGGATTTTGAATGCAAAATAGAGAGGAGGGAAACAAATAGTATCTACCGACAGCAAGGTTTCACCCAGGAGACAGAAACTGTTGCTGCTTTTAGGAGGCGAAGCAATGACCATTGACCCAGCAGAGGCCAAAAACAACCTTCCTCATGGTACACAAATTACCTCCCTTATCTGTGCTTCATTCTGAGGGAGTGAAAGACTGAGGAATAGCGTTCACCGTCTGCCAAGTCTTGTTCTGAGCAGGTATCGAAGACAACAATTATGTTTTACAATAAGTCAACAAAGGCCAACCTTTCTGTGCCTTCTTTGACATTAAGCTTCAAAGTGAGACTAGATTGTTACTTCTCATTTCGCCCGGTTCTGTTAAAATATGTGCTTTTGCGTATTATATGTACGGACCTTCTGACTCTACACATCTGGCCTTGAGGCTACAGAGTACAAAATCGCTTTACAATCACAGTCAGTGTGTGTTAGAGTTGTTAAAGTTAACATTATGTGAATTGATGTAATGAAATTATCCCGTTTAACAAGTCGGAGACTCTAATGAGGCGAGTCACCTCCGGGGCACTCACAAACTCTTTTATAGTGAAAGTTCAAGAACCCGGGCCTGAAACAGGAAAACACTTCATTCTGTTTTTGCTGAGGAAAGTTGTTAAGATCACCTTTTTACATGTGTTTGAATATGCATTGTACATTCTCATACACAAAGGAGATGTTGCTAAAGAAAAAGCTGTGCTTTGCAACGTTAACAATCAGTACGTTTACATGCACTGTTTAATCGAGCTGTGCTTAAAATTAGATTTTGGCGTCACGTCAGAAACCTTCCTTGTCCCGGTTCACATGCAATGGAGAAAATTGCGTAACTGACAGGAGCCTGTCCTCCTCAACTTTGGGAGGTGATATGCATGTTTTCATGGAGTTAATTTAGACCGTTTTCCTGTTTATCGCATAATATACAACTGGGAGATGCAGCAGACCCGCATTTCAACAACCGGAAGACAAGCAACTGTGTAGCATTGTTAATCTTGTACAGAATGTATGTGTAACCCATTGTGCACATAAGATGCACGCTGTACCTCGTTGCCTTCTTCTGCGACCGGCTTCCTTGGATCTGACTCTTCAAACTCTCTAATGACATCTAATAACAAAGCTAAACTAGCTATGAATGACACTGATTTATGGCTCTATTGTATTGCTATTACTGTTGAGATATTAAATATCCCACTGCAACAGGATAAACCATAAAACATGAAAAACATGTTAAAAGTGACCATTTATTCATAGATTTTTGTGTGTTTTCAACCAGAAACGTTTTTCGTTAACCTCATTATCTTTGGATTTTGGGCTGCATCATCAAATGAAGTTCAAGAGTTAAAAGTTGAAATGCTTGTTTAGATTTTGTTGCACTATTATAGTGGTGTGACGTATATGCGAGATCGCAATTCTTTAAAATTAAGAAAAGAAGGAATACACGCTAGCTAAGAGTATGAGGAGCTAATAAACAAGATGGCGGCAGAGTCCAAATAATTAATTGATTGATTGATTGATTGATTCGAACGTTCCATATTCGCTGTATGTTTGTGCTGTAGGGGACACCCTGACATGATTCAAGTTGGGCCACTTTGACACGAGCAAACAAACCTGGTGAACACACTCGTGCCGCGATAGAAGATACGCGGCAGCTACTGTAGGTTAGGTACAATATTCTGCAGGTGTGGCTCACTCATACATCCAAATACATGCAGGTAGATGAGGCGCACGCTCGACCACGACAAAGCAGAAAGGTCCAGAGGCGGTGAATGGAAACCCGAACAAAGCAGACCAGAAAAGAATAGAAGGGAACAGAGTGAAAACAGCCCCACAGCGGCAACAGTGAGACGGGGCTCTTTCCCGTTGTAGCGTGCTAGCATCAGGAGGGGGAATGGGTGCGTAGCCGTGCAGTCAGGGTTTGGTAACAGCATGTGACACGACGGTCACCTTGACAGACAGAGCGGTGAGCAAACAGAGCAAGCGAAAGTTTAATTATTGACACGCTCACGCACAGGCTCCACTCAGGATCAAAGGGGAAAAACACAACCCCGTGTGTAGCCCGGGTAAACAAGGAACCTGGTACACGTAGACATCTATGCCATCTTCACCAAATACAGAATAAATTAGTCAGTTCCTCTTGTCTTTGAGGCCTGACTGCAGGAGTTTCACACAGGCAAAAACAGGGACGCCTACCTGTCTCTCTCTCCGTGATGGAAAAAGAGAGACAGACTGACAGGAGGTCAATGAAGAGCTTTGCATGTCAAGTAGTAATAGGCTTGTCCTGAGCACTAATGTGTGTGGGACTAAGCTGCAGGCGTCGTGGTGTTGCAGCATGTCTGCACCTTTCAGAAAACCACTGACTTCCCTAAACGATCACGTCTCTCTGAGCACATCCGCCATGTTTGTGACTTGGGCTGCTTTGCGGCCCTCTCGTCTTCTGTCCATCTTTTCTCCTGTAATCACCGCCGCTCCCCTCCCTCACTTCCTGCCGGCGCAGCGGCAGACGCAGCGTATTTGTGCGCGCTTCCTCTCCATTATCAGAGAGAATCTTTGCATTTGTCCCCTCCCAGCTAGCGTACGTCCTACATCAGGATGTGCCCTTGTTGTTTTTTGTAATCCGTAAGATCAGGTGGCGTGTTTGTGCAGGATTTCTGTGCCTCGCTTTGCTTTCTGACAGCTCCACCATCGATTTGCTGCGGCTAAAATTACACTCGGACTTTGATACCTGCGCATCCACCTTCTCCAGCTGCCTCTGATTCTTCAGAAACGTTTCTCAAAGGCTACAGTTTCCATTTCTGTCCCTAGGTAGATGGTGATGGGAGGGCTGGTTGTGATGGTGCTACATACCCAGACGTGCCCACACTTGTGTCTACTCATGTTAATGAGTAATAAAGAGAAACATAGCCCCAAAACCACTTTTTCTTCTCCTGAAAATAGAAGTATTTGGATAGGAAGTGCCGCTGTCAGGTGATTCTGGTCCAGCGCTTGATATTTTAGTCAAAATGTTTCATTTTGCCGTATTTTCTATGATAATGTCGGAGTGGCTGTCCTTCATGGGCTTGAAACATCTTACCATCGAATGTTGCTGTTGGCAGAGATGGATGTCTTGGAGGCAGTTTTCTTCACAAACCTCCACTGTTCGCCCCTGCCAATCAAAACTCGGGCTTGTGGGTGTGGCCTAACTGTTCCAGGAGCCCGCCCATCATAAAGGTATTGTTTTTAACATTCCAGCCTAGACGCACATCTGCCAAACCCTCGGGGTGTAATTAGTCTTACATGACTCTTGATTAATGATGTAAGATGCACATCAGCAATCATAAGAGACAAGCTCACAAAATGGCTGGAGGACACTAATTTTCTGCTAGTGGGGGGGTAATAGTTGTTTAGATAGCTGAAAAATGCCTACAGTGTCCAACTCCGGGGGCTCTCACACCGGAACAGTTTTTTTTCTGTTTAGGCAGATCAAAAGATCATTGGCGCAGGTGTTCAAACTCACCTGAACCAACAAGTGAACTCGAGTCTACCTGAAATCGTGGACCATGGTTTGGTCGCATGTGACTACAAGTGGACTAGCAAAGGGAGAAAGTGTGGACGTGAACTTAACGGAGGAAGGTTATGTAAGAGTGAGGAAGTGACCAGGCTAGCTGTAGTGGCATAAGCTGCACTGCTAATCTGCTCCTGAGGAGGTCCTGTGTGACAGGAATGATGAACACGTATGATAGAACCACCATCTATACAATAAGTTCTCTGAAAAGTGATGTCATTGCTCATTCAGGAGCCCCCCAGTTAAATTCTAGTAAACACAGAAACCTCAATAAAGAGAAACCAGATTTTTTTTTGGAGAGGGGGGGCAGTTCGAGTTGATCAGACATCAACTGGACATGGTGTAGATGTTGTAGCGACTTAGCTCGAAAGACGTTAGTAAGCATTTTGGTCGCTGGCATCGTCATCTTTTAAATGTTGGAAGTCGGAGCAGCAACTTGTGAACACAAAATGTCCCTCTTTGAGATGTAACGCACACTTTAGTTTCCATCCCAAAAGCCTCCTCTGCAGTGTGGGGGCCATTGTCATGGATGGGGCCACTGCTGGCCCTTTGTCCAGGCCGGACCGGCCGGTGGACCTCTCTGGGAGCGAGAGCATGTAACCAGAGATCAAAGCGCGAATGACAAAGCACAGAGTGATGTGATGGGGGGTTAAAAAAAAAGAATGGCAGATGGAGGGGCGACGGGGAGGGGGCGCAGAGAAATGACGGATGTCTCAGCCTTTATTCAGACTCACGTTTAATGAAGAGCTCCGTTAATTCTTTCCCTCTCAACGCCAGTTCGCGCTTGGACAGCTGAAAATATTTTACGCTCACTTTCATAGCTGAGAGAATTTATTTTAGTCTTCTCCCAAAGCTGCTGTGTTTGAACATGTGCTCTCTGAATGTTCCAGTACGTAGGTGGAAGGGAAGGCGTGTGTGTGTGTGTGTGTGTGTGTGTGTGTGTGTGTGTGTGTGTGTGTGTGTGTGTGGACTGGTCTTCACAACATGGAAGGGCTCAGGTTGGGGATTCCGTCATTAGGATGAGGGGCTGGGGAACGAATTATGTCCTCACAAAGATAGAAATACAAGGGTGTGTGTCTGTGTGTGGACTGTCCTGGCACATTGCCAGTCTCTTGATCTCATTACTGGTGTGTGTGTGTGTGTGTGTGTGTGTGTGTGTGTGTGTGTGTGTGTGTGTGTAAGACTGTACAATAGAGTGGCCATGTCAGCATGTCAGGCATCACCAAGGCAACAGTAGAGCTGGTTCCAGATGTAATGCTTGATTTCTTCATGGTGCTGACGCACACAGACGCTCACACTTCTATCAAACAGTCAGGAAGGCTTTGAACACCTTTGTCACCTTTAACAGCATCCGTATTAACCTGTTTTGATGTCTTTGCGGTGCTCTATAACCCTCAGGATTACGCATACAGTATTTACATCAACTAGATGTAAGAATCCACGCAAGGATCCACACGTGTTCGGGCCAGAGTTTGAGCCTGCATGACTTATTCAGGCGAGCATAGAGTTACAGCCGACCCGACTGCTGGCACCATTTCCATAAACCCAACTAACAGACACGACCTGGTACCGGATCAGTCCATCCCTCGTCCATGACTGACCGTTTTGTGCTGGGGACGTTGGACCGCGTTCACCCTGAACGGGTGCTATTTTACCTGCAACAGGAAGGTTACCGAGGGCTGACACTGGAAAATGTACAATTTATTTGAGTTTTAGTTTGGAGACAGATTCACGGAACTCGGATGGGGGTCTGTGTCAGCTTTGAGCCTCTTTGCATGCTGCCAACCAGGGTGTTCGTCTTTTAACATATAAATAACCTCCCAAATTATTCATTTCCTTAAAAAAAAAGACGTGAGTTATTTGCACGGTGTCATTATCTTATTTTTGAGCACGTACCCGGAAACAGGGAACACATGCAGTGTCAGGTGCACGGGAAAAATAACAATTAAGGAAACGGAACCCTGTATGGGAATTCTGGCTTTTCATTAACTGGAATTTTGGACATATTTCCTTTTATTTCCACACTGTAGTTGGACACGTACGTCCCAGTGATCGCGCACTGAATTTGAAGTCATGTGGATAAATAATTCAGATAAATAAATTTGCAATTGCTAATTTTAAATAAGCGTTCTAATAGACTCCTGGAGGTCCTTAATAATATCCTTTAATAAATAATGAGAAACTAATGTATATCCATATATGTGTGTGTGTGTGTGTGTGTGTGTGCTCCTCTTCCCACCTCGACTGGGTTCTGGCTTGGAGCCAGAGGGCAATTAGTTCTTATTCCAGCAGAAACAAAAGAACAGCACTAGCAGTCACTGGGGCAGAAGGAGGGGGCACAAATGTGAGGGGATAATGGGGGATGGGGCAGTGCCTTTTTTTATTCTCAGTGAGGCTGGAGGACAGGGTGAGAAATTACTGCAGATTAGAGAAGGAGAGCGGAGGAGGGACGTCGTGTCCAGGCTGGCAGAGTTCCTGGCGCTCATATTGTGTCCAGGTTGAGATGAAAATGGTGGTTGTTCGCAGCACAGGGGGCAGTTTTTGGTTAAAATTGAATTACACTGGCCTATTGTCTAATGATTTATTGTTTTCCTTGATGTGCTTTTATCTTTGGGACTTTTTCTCCATTGTGGAGGGGGACCTGAAAGTTCTTGAAGGATGTTTTTACCCCTCAAACTGCTGCCCCAGCATCCATATAAGCTTTAAAAGTGAAAATAAATGTACAACTGCATCAAACTCCTCATTAAGATGATGAAGATGTTTGATGGAATCATTGTTATTCAGGTGAAAACCTGATCCTGAGCAGGAGGGAAGTTCAGCAAAGGTTAATGAGTAATAGCTTTAACAAGTGCTTCTGGTTTTTAAAGCATTTGAACACACACACACACACACACACACACACACACACACACACACGTGCACGCTCGCAAAGTCCCTTTCTTCAATATGCATTTCCATATCAATGACTGCAAGACAATCAGCAAACTGGTTCTCACCAGCAGCCAGGACCTGTCTGTCTGTCTGTCTGTCTGTCTGTCTGTCTGTCTGTCTGTCTGTCTGTCTGTCTGTCTGTCTGTCTGTCTGTCTGTCTGTCCTCCCTCACTACTCCTCTTCGCTGTCAGTTTTACTCACTGCAGACGCCCAAACTGTCTTCAATCAATATAATATAAACAAAACATTCAGAAAATTGATGAAATGTTACTAATAATACCAGGTAATTGTTACTGGTGACCTGTCCAGGGTTTATTCTTTATTACTGGTGACCTGTCCAGGGTTTATTCTTTGTTACTGATGACCTGTCCAGGGTTTATTCTTTATTATTGGTGACCTGTCCAGGGTTTATTCTTTGTTACTGATGACCTGTCCAGGGTTTATTCTTTATTATTGGTGACCTGTCCAGGGTTTATTCTTTGTTACTGGTGACCTGTCCAGGGTTTATTCTTTGTTACTGGTGACCTGTCCAGGGTTTATTCTTTATTACTGGTGACCTGTCCAGGGTTTATTCTTTTTTACTGGTGACCTGTCCAGGGTTTATTCTTTGTTACTGATGACCTGTCCAGGGTCCTGCTGAATCCTTGGGTAGGTGTGATCATTAACTGTGACTCTGTCTAATGAACCAATGTCAGTTAAGAGGGACTAGATGGGTGTGTTTGAGTACTGACCTCTATCTTGGTTTGGTCCTAATTATTAAAGGTTAGTAACATGGTAATAAATATTTCTGACAACATAACAGCAGGATTACTCTCTTCTCATCATAATGATCTCTGACCCTTTTGACCTTTATTAAAAAGAATAAAAAGAAAAATGCACAGTCAGTAGTAATGGAGACATAACACACGCACAGACACACACGCATAGACACACACACACACACACACACACACACACACACACACATGACAACATTTAAACATGGACAACAGGAGATGCACATGTCCAAGTGGTGTTTTTTCAGAAGTCCATTGATAAGTTGTCTAGACAGCATCGCCATCACGCTGCCTTCTGGCTTTAGTGGGTTTTGGACTTGGTGGTGTGTGTGTGTGTGGTGTGTGTGTGTGTGGTGTGTGTGTGTGTGTGTGTGTGTGTGTGTGTGTGAGAGAGAGAAAGAGAGAGAGAAAGTGGGGGAGAAAGAGAGATGAGGGTAATAAATATGTGAACTGTGTCCTTGAGGAAAGACTTTTTCATCCCACTGCTTTTCCTTGATGCGTCTCTCTCTCTCTCTCTCGCAAGCAGAGAGAGAGAGAGAGAGAATGAGTCTGAGAAATCCTCATTGATATTCTGCACACAGTCGTGGTCACAGACGGGGCCAGGCACACACACACACACCACACACACACACACACACACACACACACCCTTTCTTGACGCATTACAAATTCTAAATGCCCTAAAAGATTAAGAAATACAAAAGCAGATCTATTTTGCATATATACAATTGAAAAGGCTGCAGCACGCGCGCGCACACACGCACACACACATTCCCTCACTACTGGAGACACATCTGCCTTCTGGAGGTTTACGTCATTTAAAGGTGGTTTCTCCTCAAAAAATTAAGCTGGAACAAAAATCTAAATATTTTCCGTTGAAATGATAAACAGAATCACTCACCAACATTCACAGAATGAGTAACATTTCTTTGCTGAATCGATCTGAAGATATGGACCTGACTGGACCCAGGGAGGTATGCTTTACCACCACTGTCCACTAGAGGGCGCTAAGAGGCTGCGGTCTTGGCTGAACGCCCCCAGTCTTCAGGTCAGACTGAAGAGTCACGTAACGGTACTTGATCACTGAGAAATGTTGAGCTGCAGATGAGCTCTGACCTTTTTATAGACCTTAGGCAATGTTTCACCATGATCTGCCTCCCATAAACACAGAGGAGTAAAATGATCTACAGTCATCAACCTCACTTTATGACATTTGTCACCTGATACAATCTTTAGGGGGAATACATGACAAAACGCGCCAAAGAGTGTCCTATTAAAGGACAAAATTAATGTATTTAGATTATATTTAAATGAAAGTTGAACACATATAATAATTCTTTACACAGGTTCTTTACCTTGGATGTAAGCCCAGCTTCATGCAGTACCTTTTACAACCTCTCTTTGCAGAAGTACTGCACTGAAAGGTCCTTGAGGTCTATTTTGGGAAACATTATCAGCACCAGGATTGGCTAAAATTATGACGAACCACTGACATTTTAACGGCAGCAATTAAAGAAAAACCCATCGGCATTGTGCTAATCAATAAAATATCTTGTAGTGCGTGTAAGCTGTCATGCGAGGTCATTGTTGGGGTTCACGCTGAATGCTCCCCCTGCTGGACACTGTGGGTAAAGCACCAGTGACCACTCAGCTCTCCCACTCAGTCTGAAATGTAGTTTTCAGAGTGTAGAATTGATGGATTATGATGCCTAACATCAATAATGAATTCTAATCTGCTTGTTTGTTCTGGGTTGCTGTGGAAACCTGCCGACACACCATGCTAACACCTGGAAGGTGACATGCTCTGGTATTCATATAAAAACAAAGAAATTACTATGGCACTTCTGTTATTATACAGTATAAAAAACACACACATCAATCTGAATTGATTTCCAGCTGACTTAAAAGCTTCAACGATAGACTTTAGAACATAGAAAAGAAAATAAAGAAGCTGAAGAGTGTAGATAGGACTAAAAACTAGAAACAAAAAATATGGTAAAATTGTTCCCTTTTCCTGATTGGCTACTTAATGCTTTTCTGAAGTTGATTTTTCACCCTAGTTGTCCCACAGCACGTCTCTCCACAGTGTAAAGGCGGTTTGTCCTGGTCTTAAGTCCACAAACATGCAGCTGTCATCAACCCTCCCCCAGGACAAAACAATCTGTGCATGCAGGCACCACGCAGCCCCGTCGGGCAGGCTTGGCACCCAGCCCTGAGACGTCGGCGTACATCGCCGGGACAAAGAAGGGGGGAGGAAATTCCGAGGAGGAGCGCACCAAATGTATGCAGTCAATGCAGGGATGGCAGGAAAATGGAAGATAGATCTTTCAAAGCATACCTCATGTCTGATCCTCAACACACAGCGAGGGGGGGGGGAGCTGGGTCCACCCGTCAGTCAGTCTGGGTCTTTGTGTCTTCGTACCTGTTCAGTATGTCTGTCTGCCTCTGTGCCTGCAGGTTTCGATGTCCTACATCTTCTGTCTGGGACGGGGGCTGTGTGCCGTGTCTCTCACCTTTTGTGCGTCACTTGTCGTCTTCCCCTCTCACGTGGAACCATGATTCACCTCAGCAGCTCTAGTGCAACAAAATCGGCACAGTTGGCGCCGCGGTAACCTGGAAGCTCCACACAACATCCACACACACAGAGAGCAATGAGACACCACTGGTCTGGACGCGCTGTGACCAGGGTTTGGACAGGAAACCCTCACCTACTAGAGTCAATCCCAGCATGCTTTGGCATGAGGAGGAGCAGAGAACCAGAGACAGACAGGCTGGACCTCTGCCATGTCTCTGATGTGGGGAGTTAATGAAGCAAGAAACGCTTGGATCCACACCAACATCACACACAATAGTAACAATAACCCCAGACAGCGGACATATTGGACACATTTGTCAGATTTATTTCAACATCTTGCAGCAGAAAGAGGACACACCGACTGTCATTCCAGTCAATGTTAACGTCTTTCTTGGCTGCAGGATCTGAAAAGAAGGTGCAGATGTTGTGTTGGGATGAGAAGGTGACAGGCTGGATGGGACGAGGAGGAGGAGGAGGAAGCCAGATGGTGAGAAAACTGTTAGATTCCCTTTTTAAAAAATAATGTTTAGTGCTTATGAGGCAGATATCAGTTTCTTTTATCGCTTTTGTCAGCTTGCTTTGAAGGGCAGCTGTTCATCCTTTATTTTAGCAACAAATTCTTTGTTTTCTTCGGTCAGTTAGGGATTTATTTGGGATTTTTATGTCATCCCTCAATAGAATGTCAAGAATTGTTTGTACAAAGCAGGACAACACATTGCTCTCTCATTGGTTGGTCTTAATAAACTAAAGGTCAGGTTAGATCAGGGGTGGGCAAACATTTTGATTCGTGGGCCACAATGGGTTCTAACATTTGACAAAGGCGCCGGACCAGGAGCAGATGGATGGATGGAGTGCTTTGGCAACCTCACCTCATTGGAGAAAAAATACACATCTTGGGATATGGAGAAAACATGTGCTTTAATTTCAAATGAAAATGAAGAGAAGCATTACAACAAAATATCTGACTTTGGAATGAGTCTTAAAACACTTAAAATCAAATGAATAAAATGTGCCTTTTAAAAAAAAATTAATAAGCATTTCTATTTTAAAGCACTGAAAGTTCTGTTATCCTTCAGGATATCACCATCACTCTCCTCCTGACTGTCTTTTTTCTAGTGGGAAAACACCAGAATTGCAGTGAAAATTTAACATTAACAAGGTTTATTCATTTAATTTGTCAAGTTTGGCGGGCCGGATTAAAACGTTTAACGGGCCGCGTGTGGCCCCCGGGCCTTAGTTTGCCCATGCCTGGGTTAGATGTTTGTAAGTTATTTAAAACTGCAGATGAGGATGATTTTTATTTTGTTATGTGATTCTTATGAGGCAAAATAATAAAGAACACAACCCTTTTTGAATCAGTTTGTTTTATTTCCTTGAAAACAGGAAAAAACAAACATCTGCTAAGTTCTTTATCCATCCAGCAACAGTTTGAAATTAAACATTTACATATAATTAAAAAAAAATAATCAAATGATAAATACCTATATTATTAATAATCAAACTCTTAAATAATACTCTGTTAGCTCCTCTCAGGAGTGAGACAAATGAAATAGCTGACTGACCAGCCAGAAATTCAGTGTAGCTTCATTTGAGCTGTAACAGTTTCACGCTCACTGTTGCTGGAAAACTAGAGAAAATAAATCAGGCACTTTTTAAACACAGTGCAGGACCATTATTAAAAAATAAAGTCATGTAGCAGCACTTCCTGCGGGCCTCCTGATGCCTGTCCCATCAGTACTCTCTTCCATCTCTACCTTTCCTTGATTTCTTGTGTTCCTCCCACTCCTCCAGCAGCTCGTCTGGAGCTTCTCCTTTCTCCATTTTCCTCTCTTTCCTGCCGTAGTCGCTGCTGCTCTCCTGAACGGCTGAGGAGCTGCTGGGTCTCTCCCCATCCTTTTCCCTTCTGTTCTTCATATCTTTGGAGGACAGGGGACCTTTCTCCTCGCTCCAGCAGTGGGGGAGGAGAGGAAGGGTTGACTGGTGGTTTCCTGCAGCTTTGTCTTTGTAGGTGTGTGCTGGAACAGGAAGACTGCCAGAGCACTGATGAAGCTGGGCGTCTTGGAATTTGCCCTGGCCATCCCTTAAATTCCTCTTGTGTCTTTCTTCCCCCCCGTCTCTGTGGTTCTCTCCCTCCTTTCTCCTCTCTTGGGATCGTTTTCCCTCTCTCTGCTTTTGCATTGAGCTGTCATTCTCCAGCTCCCTCTTCCAGTCTCTACTAGAACTACTGTAAGACCGCTCTCTGCCACTAGATGGAGCTGTGCCACAGTGTGACCTAGAAATGGTCGACTTCTCCATTTTGGACACTGACGGCAGACACGACTCAGCTTTGGACTCTTCATCCTGCTCTTCTTTCTTCCATTTGAAACGAGGGACCTATAGAATGGAGTAAAAAAGTCAAAACCACACAAAGTACAGGCAGAAGCCTTTGCAGACTCACCTGCTCGAGTCCGTCCTCTCCCTCTGATGCTCGGTCCTGGGTGTCTTGCTCCAGAGCTCCACCCGTCCACGTCCTCTCGAGACCGTTCCCATGGCTGCCATGTCTACCATGAAGAACAACTGTGTTGAGTGTATTTACAGATGGAGGTACACATAAAGAAGCAGGGCAGCAACATCCCCACCTGTCACTGTCCTCGGTCTCTGTCCTGTCCTGGTGGCTCGTGCGCCTCGTCCCAGCGTTTGTCTCCATGCTTTGCTTCACCTCCACCCACGACTCTGTCTCAGTGGAAGCGGTTTCCCCTGGGAGTGACTCTCTCCTCCCTTGTCCCCCACTCCTTCCTTCTCTTGTCTCCTCTTCTTTGACGCTGGCCGTCCTCTCATCACGCTCCTCCTGCAGCTCTGTGTTCTCCTCCTCCTCATGTCTGAAGGTGCAATGCCAGCCTCCTTTCGTCTCTCCTTCCTCTCTCACCTGGTCCTGATGATCGCTCACGTCTTCCATCCAGATCAAACTTTGCTCCCTTTCATCTGGGGTAACTTCCTCTCTGGCCTCTCCCTCCTGCTCTTGGCTGACCTCCATCTCATTCACCTTGTCCTCCCCTCCATTACCGCTCTTCTGAACTTCTTCCCTTGGTTTTTCTGTGGAGCTCTCTAGACAAAGCATCTCATGCTTCTCTTCCTTCTTCCTTCCATCCAGGCTGATATTGATGCTTATCCTTTTCGGGGGCTTCACCTTCATCCCTTCCTCCCAGATGTCTTCCTCTGACACGGGCTGTGTCGTCTTCTCCTTTCCCGACCTCTTTTTGTCGGAGGGATGGTGGGCTTCCCCCTCGCAGGCCTGAGGGCCCTCTGTGGTGTAGGCTTTCAGGCGTTTGCTGCTTCCAGTCTCAGCTAAACTCTTTGCATCGTCTCCTTTTCTTTTCCCGTGTTTCTCTGACCTGGAGTCAGTTTTGCTGTTTCCATAGTGACCCCTGTCTGATCTTTTGCTGGCCTGTTTTGTCTCTTTTTCTGAATTCTTATGACCTCTCCTTTCTCTTTTATACTCTGATTGTTTACAAGTTTTCACCAACGGTCGCACTGGTTCTGAGGGCTGGCAGGGGGAGGCTTTTTCAAGTCCTGGGGTACCTTCCTTACACCTCCTGGGGGACCTCTTCCGCTCCTTCCTGCCATCTCTTGCGTAGTCTGCAGCCCTCCGCTTGGATGGCGTTGAGCAGCCATCACTGGACAAGTGAGACGCAGGGGAACGGCTGTGATTGGATGAATGAGACGGAGAAGACCGACCGTCGCTCGAAGACCGAGATGCTGTGGAGCGACAGTCGCTGGACGAGCGAGACTGAGTGGAGCGGTGGTCCGCGTGGGCGCTGCTTCGGCTGTGATGGCGATGGCTGCGAGTGTCCGCGCCCACGTCTCCTTCTCTGCCCTCCCGATGAGGATGAGGGGACGGAGGGAGACTGAGCAAAGGAGGAGGCAGCTGGTGGAAGTGGCTGACGTAGCTGTTATAATATTTGTCGCACCACTCTTTGTAGTCCCTTTTCCACTGCAGATAGTGCTGCTGGTCCGGCTCCAAGCTGGAATTTGCTCTCGCGCGCCGATCGTACCCGTGATTCTCTTCTGAGCCGCGGCCTTCCTGACCGCGTTCTCCCCTCCTCCTGGAGCTGCTCCTGCCAGAGGAGGATTTTTTACCGTGATGCCGACTGTGGTGGGTTTTTTTGCGATGATCCGATGGTGACTTGGACCTGGAATGGTGGGCGATTCGAGGCGAAGACGATGAGGATGGCGTAGGGGAGCGTTTGTAACCGTAGCTGTAGGTGTAAGAGGAACGAGAACGGACGTGGAGGTGTCTGCTGCGGGGGTCTGGGGACGTGGCCCTGGATGAACGCAGATAACAGAGGTGATATTTACATCCGAGTCATTTCTTTTTGTTGTCTGACCACATTTGAAACTCGCCAATGTTCCCCCATCATTTGGCTTCATCGATGCTGACATAACCTAAAAGAACCGCGCAAAGTACCTGGATCTGCTGACGGACCGAGAGCGGGATCTGGACCTGCTCGAGGAGCGAGAATAGGAGCGAGATGACTTGGAAGGTTTTGAACGAGAGGAGTGTGTGGAGCCTCTGTGCGGTGACCTAAGTGATGAGGAAAGAGAGAGACGGTCATTAAACTGTGGTTTCCCAAAACAAACGTCTGTTATCACACAATCAATGACTTTCCTCAGATACCAAAATACAAACTGTTTTCAAAAATAAGACAGACCACCTTGTTTCATTCTTCTCTCTCTGATGTTTGTACCAGTCATTGGTAGAGGAGCAGAGCGGAGGGATGGGAGCACCCTGGGGGGGCTGGATTGACCAAATGGGCGTGGCAGGTGGGTATCCAGGAGGGTAACTGTTGAGATGGTGCTGTGCAGGGAAGAAGCTGTGGTAATGAGGAGGGGGAAAGAGAGGCGGAGGCACGGATGGGTATGTAGAAGAGGAGGAGGAGGGGGGACAACTCGTGGAGGAGGTGGTGCTGTGGGACAAAGAGGACTGACGTCAGTCTCTCGCTACGGTAACGACAGAAAATAGACACACTCGGTTTCACTTCTGTCCAAAACCACCCCTCTACCCTATGTGGTGCACTCAATGTATCACTTCCATCACTTCCAGACAACTGATGCTCTTTAACCAAGCAATATATCCCATCATCCTTTGCGTGTGTGATGTCAGACACATTTGTCACTGACCTCTCCCAGTACGTTGGGGGCCAAACTTGACCTGGAACTGGGTCTGTGGATTCAGACAGTGTTTAGTAATCAAGCCTTGAAGCAACAACAGGAAACACAAGACAAGGCTGTCCCACCTGTGGAGGACTGCTGCGGCGTGACGCTGACCGTCGGAGGCTTCTCCTCAGATGTGGAGTCTGAAACCTGAGCGGACGTCACACATGTTCGTTCAGAGAGGCTCTGCGTTCTAAAGGCCCGTGCATCCTGTGGTGTCTGTACTCACTGCAGCAGCGGTGGCGTCTGTGGCTGAGCGCTCTTCAGGCGCTTGAGCGGCTGCAGCCTCGTCACAGGTCTGCTCTTCAGGCTCGCTGAGCAAACATCAGATACGCATCCGTTACAAGCTCAGAACGCACAGGACTGCCTGTACACTCAAGACAGAAACAAAACCTTACTTTTTACATGTCTTGGCCTGGGTTTCCAGTGGCTGAAGGGATGCGGCAGTAACAGTTGGTGGAGGGGTGGGGCCTGTAGTGAGGGGAGGGGCCAAACATTCCTGTGCTGATGGCTGTGGGTCTGGTGTCTGCTGATGATGCAAGAAAGGTTCAGAAACAAATGTAACAGACCATCCAGACAGAAAACCGTGCCTAAATTGTACACAACACAAAATGTTGACTGACCTGCTGTTTATGGGCTGATTGGTGAGGTTTCTTCAGGACGGGATCTGGCGCCCAGGCTGGGTTTTCAGATTGATAGGCACCATCATTTCCTGCCATGACTTTAGGCTGACCTTGGTCTTTCTGGAAGGTGTTAACAGCCTGTGAAAGGAGAAATCCACAGGAAACCTCTTGAACTGCAATCATTTCATCCTCCCCCTGTCAAAGAGCAACGCTGATTTACCTGTCGGAGGAATTTATTGGCTATCAGAGTGTCGGGGGAGACTTCTGACTGTTTACAGGTTGGGCAGGTGTGTTGATCTGAATCCAGCAGGGCAGTGCGAATACCTGAGGGACAGACATATTCAGCTGGTCTGAGAATGAGTGTGTGTGTGTGTGTGTGTGTGTAGGTGAGACTCACAGTCATCGCAGAAGCTGTTTCCACAGCAGGGGATGACCACGGCATCAGTCAGCATCTCCTTGCAGATCAAACAGAGGAGTTCTTTGGGGACGGGGTCCTTGTCATTTGACACGGGGAGTTCCTGGGGGAGAAACGGAGGCTTCTCCTTCTTGCCGACAGCGTACGCTTTACTGCAGAGTGAGAAAAGTTCACATATACGTCAGGATGGGTGCCCGGATTTGGACTGCAGAGAGTAAAGTGGGTTTTACTGGTGTGCTAATTACTAACACCTATCTTTCCTGCAGACATGACAAAAAACAACATATCAGTTTGGGAGTAGAGATGATTAAAATAAATGCAAGAATGAACATTTAAGTAGCCGTTAAACACACAGGAGTGTATTATTCATGGTAATTAGACGCTTCAGGAGGGAGGTAATAACAGTGAGAAGCTCAGTTCGGGCTTCTGAGAGCAACCATCTCTGAACAGCTGCGCTGCAGCCCGACTGCAGGGCAGCTGCAAATAAACTCAGTCCTCGAGGGCCACCATCCTGCCGGGTTTTCTATAACCACTGAATGCATTTTCAGCCTGGTAGGAAGGAAAACCCGGCAAGATCGTGGCCCTCGAGGACTGAGTTTGACACATGTGATTTAGAGGTTCGGTGTTTTTGGATGGCTGGTCTCACGCGTGGATGGCGGGGATAGCGTAATGTCCACAGTTGGTCAGCATGGCTCCTTTAATGCTGGGATCGTCCACCTCCACCATGAAGGACCGAGGGATGCCCGTGCTTTTCTTTATCCTCAGAGGGGCCTCCGTGGCTTTATCCTGCAGTCAGACATGCACCCATCAACATTCATGATCAAGACCATGGCTGTGAGGTGCATGCACACACACACACACACACACACACACTCATGCAAGTCTTACCGCACTGACGGGACAGTTCCTGATGTGGTGCCCTGTGCTTCCACAGCGAAAACATGTGTAGTTCGCCGGAAGACCAGGACCGGCTTTCATGTTATAGCTTGAAAAAAAAAAAGAAAAAAGAAAAATGAGTACTTTGAAGATGGGGTGAGGGAAAGAAACATCAAAAGATGAAACACCGACCTCATGGAATCGTACAGGGACTGATTAACCAGAACTTTGAGTTTGTCCTCTTCTGACGCGTCCACAAATGCCAGGTTGGTCATCTACATGTAGACACAGATGCATGTGAGCGCGCACGGAGGACTGGGAGCCGCCGGGGTTACCAGAGGTTTGATATGAAAGAGGACGTACCTTGGAGAAAAGGGGTAACGTGCTGGAAGAACTCTGAGCACCCATCTGTTAGAATTAAAGACAAAGTCAGCCATCGGCCACGCTTCCTGGGAGACGTTTCACCATCGAAGACGGGCGCCGTTTTCATTTTAAACGCTCATTTCTCTCTAAAACAGTGAGATTTAGTCTGCACGACGGGACACATCAACTCTGCCAAACCTAAGCGCTACTCCCGCGTCACACGTCAGGTTGGCACTTCCACAATCTACCCCTCGGAGAGGCCTTTTACACCTCTGCCCGGGAGCCATTTCCATACAGAGCGGTTCATAAATGTCTGCGCTGATGTGAGGATTATTGCCTCAGCGCCTCCTGCCAACACTCCAGGTCCTTGTGTGATAAACGCCGACAGTGAAAATGGGAATTTTCACTCGTCCGTCCCACACGGACTTAGACAAGATACAGCAGCAGAGCGTTTCTTGTTTTCTAAGCGTTTGCTCTTCTGAGTGTGTGGCAGCATTTGTTTCATTTCCCTTAAATAATCCAGCTCCCTGGAGGAACAGAGGCCGGACTGGAATTGCCTGGCTTTTCATTCAGCCTAGTCAAATGATTGGCATTTGTATATGGAAATGCTGGCATTGTACCATTGATTTATTCTGGTCCTCTGCCTGTTCGTTTTAATACCAAATTTTAAATGACAGGTGACTCATAGTGCACCATTCATGGATAAATAACCAATCCCGGGAAAAGGTACAACTGCTCTATTGTTTCTCCAGTGAAGTCAAACACATAATCAATACATTAGACTGCTTCAAATAAAATAAAAACTTTATTGGTTAAAAAAAATAAGCACAAAAGGGAATAAAAATGTGCCGTCCAACAGATTCAAAGCGCTAAGAAGACAAGTGGCAGACACGTGTCCTACTGAGAAACCAGAGAGAGAATGAGGTCAGTGCACACCGATACACGCTGCAGCAAGTGGAAGCTTCCGAGTTGTGTGTTTTACTGACGCTCACACGGGCCCGCTTCAACAGAATCCAGACTAAAAGGATCAGATGTTTGCTACCCGAATCACTGCTTTAATCATTTAAGCGAGCGGCCCCGAGGATGTTTGAGAAACTCCAGAAGCGTTCACCAATGACTCACTCCACGTTGCGTGATTTAAGATTCACGTCGGAGCATGCGGCAAATGTCTCCATTCAGCTGGAGAACGTGGGAGAAACGGGCTCTCATGAATGGAAAGCGACTGTCAGCAGCTCCTGCTTCATAACCGAACTGCCTGCTTTATCAGCTGCATACAACGTCCTGCCTGATAACGTCTGTCCCGCCCGAGCGGCGCCCACCCCCTCCAATCTTGAGCCACAAACGGCTGCTAGTGACACAACCTAACGGAACCCAGAGAGAGGAGCTTGTGCTTCTCTTTCGTGTCTGAAATACAGTCATTTGCTCATTAAAAGTGTGCAGTGTCTTTTATTTCCAGCGAGCCTGCAAAAATAATACCAGTGACAGATATTCGAGGTGTTTGTGTATTTATTTTATTTAGTGTGTGCTGGGTAAAACTGTTGGACGGTTACATACTGCTCTGAAGGCTCCGAACGGCTGCTGAAGGTGGCCATCTGACCTCTGGCTGGAACACAGAGGGAAATCAGGAGTTGAGACACAGGGTGGATGAGAAAATATCCATTTTCAAATGTTAGATGGAACGCACAGCCTCTAAAATGACCCAACGCCACTCACGTCCGCTTTCAGGGAATGTTTGGTTTTCCATTACCGTTACGAAGCAAATTGTTAACTTTAAATCAATTGCATGTCAAGAGTTTTTGGTGACTAATTTTCCACAGCGCCGTGAAACTAAACAAATAAATGGACAAAAATCCATAACGTCCACGTTTGATATTTCATTTGTCCAAAATCGGTTTGAAAGAGCAAAAATGAAGCCTGTTTAGAAGCCGAGCGAGGCGCTAAGAGCCTGTACGACTGTAGCGCTGCACTTCAGTCCATTCATCTCCATTTGGTTGGGGGTAGACCATCACATGATCTCCAGTTTGCTCCAGTGAGGCCTTTTCTGGCTTCCTACAACTGATCCCGACTAATGTCTGATAATCTCCGCCAACGCCCCCGCTGAGGTTCGGTTAAGAACTCGCTCAGCTGCTTGTAAATGCGTTTGTGTAGATTTTAATGAAAAGACAGCAAAATGTGAGCAGAATCTCTGAATTGCTGCGGTGATGCCGTGCATCATTTGAACAGGGGTGGTGTGTGTGTGTGTGTGTGTGTGTGTGTGTGGGGGGGGGGGGCTAAGCTACATGTGAGATGAACGAGAGAAAACGTACATGTTGCGGATCTTGGAGTTCGAGCTGGACCTGGCGCCCACGACGGGGATCCTCCTGACGATGACGGAGGAGCCTTTGGCGATCAGACCTTCACCGTCAGTGAACTCTGGGGGGGTCAGATGGAGATGGCGCACAAACATAAACGCACTCCCCCAGCCATTACTGACTTGACGGTGAAGATGTGAGTGGATTTCACAGCGTGTGACGGTTCAGCACTCCATCTTTTACTCTGAAATCACCCTAAATACCCTGTTATTAGGGTGGGAGCGACGCAGCGGTGCTTTTACCTGCTAAAGCAACGTGCATTTGTAGATAATCACAGGAGTCGCTGCGGCAGTTTTCAAGAGGATTTATTAGGCGTAAATGTTCCACTCAACAATTTAAAATCTATACTTGGAAAAATTGGCTTTTGGGTCGTTTCTGCTGCTCCATATCGGAGCTTAAATATAGACGAGTTCACTTCCGGCACCTGCCTCTCAGTGCTGCATTCAAACCACAATCTTCACGTCTTAAGAAACCAAAACTGTTGTCTTTTCCTTTTGCAAAGTGACACCTGTGGCTCCCTCGTTCGTTCCCTCCCTCATGGCAGCAGTTTCCTGTGCGATTTTGACCTCACCTATTTACTGCTTTGGACTAACGTTGATCTTATGGTCATGGGGTTTTGGTCCGCTCTACGTTTGCTATTTTTGTCCCACATCCCACGGGCGACATGAACGCCTCTCGCCCCGGGGTGATCCACCTCCAGGGCCTTTCAATTACGGGTGTGGGGAGAAACTGCAGCAGGAATGCGGTCTATTCATTACTCTTTTGTCAGTGCATGACTTTTCTGGAGCCCGGTCGCACACAGAGAGGTGGCGAAACTTTCCCTGCGGTCCTCTGACAAACCCGACCCACGTGTTTCCCCTCCAAAGTCCAGCCAAGATGAGCACACTCTTATCAATCCACCACATACGCTCGTTTACCTTCTTTTGTCTGCGAGTTTGTGATCTGCAGGTCGCAGTCGCCGGATCGGAGCTTCTCCCTCTCCATGATGAGCCTCTTCAGCTCCTGAAGCGTGATGTGCGGGCCGTCAAAAATCACCGTGTCGGGGCTCCGTTTAGATGCGAATTTATAATGTATATGAGCCATGTTTCCTCCGAGAAGGGGGTAAAAAAAATCGAAAAAAAGTCGTACCACGCTAACAAAACTCAGCATATAACACTGCGTTAGCGATGTCAGATTAGTTGTATCGAGGCGGTTGCTATGGGAGTAACATTAATCCGTAAGTTATCTAGCTAGCTGGCGTTAGCAGCCGCTGCGTCACCAGTCAGCGGTATATCAAGCTAGCTCGTCAATTAACAAGTGCCGGATAAAAGTGGCTTCTCCGGGATGACAGTTCCCGGTGTCTGGTCAAACAGCAGCACAGACTCGAACTCTAACGCTCTGCGTCCGTTTCGAGTCTAACTTACGCTTTTATTACCGTCAAATTTGAGAATGTTCGCTGACTGAAACCGCCAGCTGTTTCCCCAGGCTACAGCTCGTCAGCAAAGTGCACGCACTCCCCGGTGCTGCGTTCACGTCATCTCCGCACGCGGACCGTTCAACATTAAAGTGCAAGTTTGGGCGGATTGAAATGGTTTGTTAATGGTCTTGCTTTAAGAAGAACACTGTTTCTGGATGTCTGCCATTTTGAAAGGGCGACACCGACAACAGAACTATCGTCGAGGGGAGAAGAAGTAGAAACATCGGATATAGAGTTGGATTTTACGATTTTGCCCTGGATATTGAAAGCAGCATCCTGCCTCCTAACTGAAAGCGGAACACCTGTTTGAACTCAGGGAAGACCGCACGAGTTTCGTCACAATAGAATCGATTAGGATTAGATCTTTAAAATTATTTGATTCATTTTAGGAGAATTGAGGTGTTGATAGCTGCCTTTGAGATTCAGGGCCATAGAAAAACAAACAGTCGAGGTTTGGAGAATGTCATTGGTAATAAAATCCACGCAGCATTTTAATAAAACCCTGCACTCGGGTGCGTGCGTATGCATTAATAATCCACTAGGGGGAGACAGACGACCAACTGATACTTTAACAGTTACATTTGGCCCTCAGTTATTTTAATTGCTGAGAGTGTTTTTTAAATATGCCATAAGGTTTCACTTCATTTAATTCCTTCATAATCTTCCCTAAAATGAGTAGTTGCCATTTTAAGAGATAAGATAATGACTACCTTCATTTCTACACCAACCACAGTAAAAATATTTTCACAAGTAATCACCTCTAATGCTAGATAACAGCTCACAGTACTCTTATTGCCTCATAAAATATGCATTATCTATATTTTTTATGTATTGTCTCCTCCACTTAGTTCAACGTTTAAAGATTGACCAGGAGAGAGCCTTCGGAACTCGCATAAATAAATAAATATTTGGGAATTCTGTCATGGGCAATGGCATTGGCATTTTAGGGATGGCTGTGTCCATGTTTTGGTTATTATTGGCTCTGGTTTAAAATTTGGTTGGCCAATCGGACAACATCTGTCACAACAATCCTGCTGTGAGCTCCAGTGTTCCAGGGTCATTGCAAAGTTAAGTCAAAAACCAGTTTAGACCATAAAAAGAATATATGTTTTAAGTTAAATGAATGGACCACAATATGGATGGAACAGATGGAGCATCCTTTTGGGATGCAGGCATTACACCTACCACCATTGCCACAGGTTCGCGTTCACAACACAAAGGTGGAGGCGTGCTGATTGGTTGGACTGGGATAAATGGAAAGATGAGACGTGTGTGCATATATCTGTGTGTACGTGCGGGTGTGTGAGAGAGAGAACAGTGTTTAAGGAAGTATTTTCCACACTCAGTGCTCCGCTCAGAGGAGGGATTTGCCCTATCTTCCTCTGGCTTAGAACACTATTATGGGAGCAGTGGGAGGATGGAAGGATGCAGGAAGAGAGAAGGAGGTAGAGGAGATAAAAAGGAAATGGCTGCTGCCTTTAAACTGATGTTCTTCTTATCATGATACGCTACACGTTCGTGCAGTCAGCCATCAAAGCGCCGCTTGGAAACCATTAGCTGCTGTATAAACTGCACTCTATAAATGATAATTAGCGATTGTTGATCGCTACAATTGATGAATTAGTCTTCTCGACTCAGATGCACAGGCAGTTTTAGTCTTTAAATTGGTTGCGGGGGTGCAGAAGCAAGTAATGAACCACTTTAAAATTTCCAACAGACACCTTAGTCATCTGGTTGGTGCATGTGCTGGCTAGGTTGGGAAATGTTAATTACCTTCAGAGGACCATGTGGCGAGCATTAGCATTAGCATTAGCCTGAAGGAACGGCACTGGCGAGTGGAAGGTGAGGAGATGATGAAGCGAGGCTCCTGCTCTCCTGAATGTCAACACTTGAAGCTCAATCCTGTGACTGGGTCACCGGCTTCCCCGTTCCATTCAACGCTTACGTAGATGTTTTGATAACACAAAATGACCCAATTTTCTCTTAATTCTCACCTCTTTTCTCTCGAGCCAGGGGGAAACGGTTGAATCTGGTCCCTTATGATAATTTGGTTCTCTTCTCCGCCTCAGCTTCTCTCCTTCATGTCTTTCTGCTTCAGTAGCTTTCGCAGCTCCGAGGCTTATTTTTCACACTGCAGATGGCCACAATGTTGCTCCATTCGCCACACAAACACACACATCCACACACACACATACACTTGAAGTTAGCTTCTTTGTGAGGACACTCAGACATAATGCAGTCCCCCAACTCCTAACCCTGACCACAACCCAATTCCAACCCTCTAACCCGAGTCTGAACCCTCAAACGGGCCTTTGGACTTGTGGATCAGACAAATTCTCCTCATTTGCCATAAAAATATTCAATTTACAGATGAAATGCATATTCTGCTCCTCAGCACACACACACACACACACACACACACACACACACACACACCTTGCTACCGACAGTTTGGTATAACACGTTCTTTCTCAGCTTCGTTGCTCGGGCAGCAGAAGGTGTTCAGTGTAGTGCCGTGACACTTTGAGTCTTGGCTCGGGTCCCCAGGCCTCCCTCGCAACGCTGACCGCCTAAAAATCGGTGCCTGACCCTCGGAACTATGACATGTTTGCCATCGGCTCATTAAGTGTCGACCGCAGCCACTCCGGGGTCGTTGCTCGACCTTTTGGGTTAGCGGCCGACCTGAACGGCCGGCCCGGCGTCTCGGTATCCAACAACGCTGGAATAATGATATGTAATTAGAACATCAAACCTGGCAGAACATCTCCCTTGGATCCTCGCTCTTGCACAAACAGCTGTTGTTGCAGCATCCAACTAGGCCAAAACACACCAAGCACGCATGCACGTGGGCGCGCATACACAAACACACACACACACACACACACACACACACACACGCGCGCGCTCAAGCATGGCTGCCAACTTTCTGTTGGTGAATCTGGTCCTAAAAGCACCTTGGTTATTTTCTCAGTCTTTAATGAACACACTGAATTCATATATATATATGTGTGTGTGTGTGTGTGCATATACGTGTGCACACATGTACACACATACATATATGAGACTGAGTGACAAAATGGCATATCTAAAGCTGAGAGAAACAAAAGCAGTGTGGCAGCCAATCCCTGAAGAGTCTGCCATAATCCCATCATCCATTCCGGTCGGCGGTGCAGCGAGCTGTGCTCCACCGATGACGTCGCGGTGATGAATATTCATCAGGTGAATCACAGCTCTTTGCTGAATTCCATCGCAGATGTGCACCTACGGAACATGGAAGCAGAGGGAAAACATCAACAACGCCGCGGTCGGCTGTGGGCAGTTTGTGCCTTCGCCCAGTTCCTGTCTGGGTGTTCTCCAGTTTCCAGTCTGGAACCGCACACGTGAGCGTGTGTGATTGCGGTGGGTGTGTCCTGGTGAGGACTGGTGAACCGGTGAAGGACCTGCCTCGCCCAGCGCCTGCTGGGACGGAGCCCAGCGCCTCCAGTTCCCCTAACCTCTGCGAGATCTACCGGCTCTAATCCCCGCTCAATCAGGAAACCCTCTTCTCCCCTTTAAAACGCCGCTGATCTGGTCGCCCGCCGGTCACCGTGGTAACTTTGTCATCTCCATCCAGTTCCTCCCCCCAGCTCTGATCTCTCTCTCCTGCCCTCTTTCTCTCCATCATGTGGACATCTGTGTGCCGGCAGTGGAGATAAGCCCAAGACTATCGCACAGCTGCATCAGGCGGGCTGACACGTCGCAGCTGATAAGCATCTATTGCGTGTGTGTGTCTGTGTGTGCGTGATGATGCAGTCTTCTGTTGCATGTGGTAATGTTCTATTTGCTCCCCCCATACTATATTCCATTTGTATTCCTCTCCCTCAATTACAGTGAGGAACCACCAACACGGACCCCCGTCTCCATGGTTTCTCCACTTGGGTCCGAGTCCCTCTGCCAGCACCTCAGTGGCTTTTGCTCAGCAGGGAAATTTTGTCCCAGGCAGGATTTTCTGTTCCAGTCAGATAGACCATCTGGGAAGTGTTCCGGGAATGCCACAGGGAGTGGACGGCGTTCCACTGCTGCTATGGTAAAAGGCCTCTGTCACTCCAGAGGTCCGAGTCAGTGATTTAGCAACAACGAACCAGAGAAGGCAGTTTTCAGGGAAGACCCTCATCAGTATTTCTATCGATGTATTACGCTTAACTGTAAAGGAACAGTAGAACTGCCGAAACTGAGCCCATAGGCATTTGTAGGTGTCTTTGACCTTTGACCTCAGTCCAGGGCTTGCTCTTTTTCATTTCCCATATTTCCGTCTTTCATTGCTCAAGGGGAGGAATTCGGATGAGCCACAAACTCCTTTGTCCTTCCAAATTTCCGTTATAAATCAGACTCTATGAAACACAAACACACACGCACACGGTCAAAAAACTCACAAAAGGCACTTTGAAAAGGTGAATCTTTATTTTCTAATTATTATATAGTATAGAATATTTCTTTTCTGTCTAGATATAGGTAATCGTATTTATATCGTGTAAGTAAAAGTGTGCTTTTATTCACAGCGTGTGTCTGTGTCAGACTGCTGCTGGAGGTTTACATTAGAAAGTGTACAATGAAACTGGCTTGGAGCTGTGTGTGTGTGTGTGTGTGTGTGTGTGTGTGTGTGGTGCGTGGGTGTGTGTGTGGGTGTATGTCAGTGCCAGCATGTTTCTACGTGCACGTCTCTGTGTTTTCGTGTGTGTGTTTTTGTGTTGGACATGGAGCAGAGGGAACAACTGGCCCGTGACCGTTTAAAATCCTCACCACGTGTGAGATGGAACCCATCACCTTCGGGCCTTTAAGCGCGCCGACTATCGTGATTTATTAAGAACGCCCTGCTTGATTGTAAGCGCCGCTGCTTTTCTCCAGAGCACTGAGTCAACTAACGCACAGATACGGAGAGGGTGAATCTATTGAAAGGATTTAAAGAGCACGAAATCAGGCTGCAACTATAAAAATGAGCGTTTGGCTTTGATTTAAACATGACCAAAGCAGTCAAGCTGCACAGAATGCTAATGTTTTAGTCAACTGGCTAATGAGCTGCAGTGATTAGGACACTGAAATGCTGGATAGACTGATTTGGGAACAGATCTCAAGCGGTCACCAAAGTTAGTGCATCTTATCTCGATTGCATGACAATTCCTGCTAGCGACCACACACGCGGCGGTGAAAGCTGTGCGGTCTCCATAATTAGATTAAAACTTTACACCGTTGTCCGACTCTATTACCTTATGACCTAGTGAAATTCACAGGCAACATTTCCCAAATCTGCAGCTTTGGGATATTGCTTCCCAATCTGTAAGAAGGAATATCTCATCGCAGGAATTAGCCCGCAATGTAGCAATGTATGCAAATGTAGCGCATTCACCTGATGCAGAGCGACGCTCTGGCAGCCCCGGTGAAACATCCTGCCATTTTGGACGTCTCACCCTTGGTCAGTCGACCATATCGAGCCGCCGATTCATTCTGCACGTCAACAACAGCGCCCGAGCGTTCGGTTCGAGGCGAAACCATAAAAAGCAGATTTTAATCGCTCTGTCCTTCCTGTCAAAATAATATATGTAAAATCCGTGACTGGTACAAAATCCCTCTAGCTAGAAGGCTAAAGGTCGGCACATGAAACAGACAATTATGGAGGAAGATGGCAGCCTGGAAAACAAGCTTAAACGGTGCTGGCAGGACAGGCAGGCACTGGGGCGTGGGTTCGGAGAGGCAGATGCACACACACACACACACCCACCCACACACACACACACGCACACATGCAGGCACATAACCCCACCACTAAGCCCTCCCAACACGGTAGACTTGTGTGTGTGTGTGCGCGTCAGTAAGTGTGTATACATGTGCGAATGTTAGTGCTCACAGCGTGTGTTTGTCTCATAACCATTCCATTAAATTCACATTTCTCAGAACGGCTGTTTTAAATTCACATTTCTCAGAAGGCCTCTTTCTCTTCTTTCATTAGTTGGCTCAGTTGAGGAGAGACACGTCGGCGGTAGAAACAGTTTGCAGCATTTCTGCGCACACAAAAACACATCCCCCTCCCCATAAAACATGACACAGTAAATCGTCTTTCTTTCAGCAGGACACACTTGTTTCCACACCAGGCACAGCTGCAAATACACAATTGTGTCCAGGAAATATGTGTTTTTGTGTGTGTGTATTATTAAGTACCTGGGTCTAGGTTAGCTGTGTGTTTCTATACTTATGAGGACCTATATTATCATATACATATAAACCTTTCTCGCAGGTCAAGTGTGTATTATTTCATATATAAAAAAAATCCCAAGGATCATATACAAACAAATGAGTATATAATAATTTTAGCAGATTTATTTACATATTGATGTGTGTTTCCCCTCTATGGCTGGTCTGTTTTATACTTAAAATGGACCAACAGGTCTAATTCAGAACATCAGTGCTCATGAATATTACTTTGGCTGTAATCCATCACTGTGGCAGTGCACAAAGAAATACATTAAAAATTTCATTTCGACTGCATTTTCTGACCTTTGCAATGGAAACACTTTTGGAATCGGTGGAAAAATGAACCACTCCAACTTTGGGCATTCCTCCGCCTCATGTCCTTTATTAAACGTCACTACATCTTAACTATGTAGTGCGTTGAAGCAGTGGGTCCTCACAAGTATAGATCGACTTGGTATGTATGGGAAGTGTGTATTGCACTTTCAGAGTTAAATGCCCCTCTGACAGACAGTAAAGAGTCCTCTGGCACCAGCGAGGCGAGGCTGGCGTCCGCCACAGACGGCCCGGGCACTTTACCGCCCTTCTGTCCCCTCCAGTCTGAGGCTTTGAACGTGATTAGAACGACACAGTCTCACAAACCACATCGAAGTAGAAAATGAAACTAGGATCATATAATATTACAAAGACTACGACCCCCCCGGCTTCTAATCTCTTCTCCCTTTGATCGACCCCCACCCTTTTGTAGGTTAATAATGACAATAGGTGTCAGAGTTTATCAAACTCTGCACAGTGGCACCTTTTAAGTACTTTTTTCCCCCTTTTTTTTTTTTTTTTTTTTTTACAATTATTTTTTTGTTGATATCATATTATAGCTGTATGGCAACAATAACAGACCGAGTCTCAAAGAGCGCCCTGTGCTCTCTTGGAGTAAACATCATTACACATGTCACAGGCGTCTGGGCCGACTCGCCTCATATGGCGTTTCAAAGGTATTCTGGAGAGACTCGAGCTCGGGTTGCTGTTTGAGACTCCATTAGAGATACAGATGGATATGGCATGCATGGTTGGAAAGGTTAATGCTGACATGGCTTATGGAAGCTGTTTTGAACTCTGACCCTCGCACAGACCCTCAGGATCCTAGGGGCCTCTGATGTGCTGAGCTACATGGCTACTTCTGCTGATTCAGTATACTGCAAAGAATCCTACAGCAAAACGGAGCAGTAATTCTACGATCTAAAGCTAACCTGGAGGCCTTAATATACAGGAAACATTTTTGAGTAATATTTGGCACCAAGTATGTTTGCTAGTATATGTTTGATCCTTAAGATAACGCACGTAAATCTTTAATAATCCTACCTCTGCTTAAGGCAATAATAGTCTGCTCTACATATAAGGTCACCGCTCTAACCTTAAGTTGGTAAATAAAAATAAATAAATAAAGGCTAACCTGTAGTAACATGAGTAGAGGAGTACAGTCTTTGCTCTTTTTTTGGCTTTTCCTTTTGCAAGAAGCTTGTTATATCATTAGTTAGCTATTCAGCTGGTTTTGCTGTGCAAACGCACTTTCCTTCCAATACAACACCCTTAAACCGCGGCAGCGCTGAGCGTGAAAAGCCCTTGTGTGCTCCTGTCCTTTAAAAATTAAACAGCCCTTGCTTCGAGAAAAGTGTTTTCCCTTTCACAGCCCATGACAACTGCTTATGTTGTAGTTAACTTGCAAAATTAATATTTACATGTGGAGGACAGCAGGAGTGAGTCCTCGCTGATGCATGCTTGTCCCTTTTTAGCTCCCTTTGCGGCGAAAAACCCGCGGCGGATGAAGCAGCAGCGTCATAAATTAAACAGCGTGACTGAGGTTTAAAACGTTTTTATTATCAGGGTATATTAATAAATCGCTAAGTGGCGGCGTGACTGCTATCAGCTCGGCGATGCTTCATATTTAGCTGGGATGGAACAGTGCATCGGTGGCTTACAGAGGTAAAGACGAATAGAAATGTCGCCACCATTTACGGTGTATTTGTTGCCCTTATGGCTCTTTTGCCTCCATTCAAACTCTGACCTTCAATGGATGTGTGTAATCGGGTGTTTTACAGCAACGCGCTGACGGTGTGAACACAAATCTTCTGCGCTATTTGAGCTGAAAGTACGCGAGTGTGACAAGAGTCGACTTTCCTCGTTGCCCGTCTTTACATTGGACAGAGGTAGCAAAGGATCACTGACTGATCTTGAGGATAAAACATTGAGTTTAACAGTTTCAGATGTTTAGCATTTAATGCATATCTGCTTTTAGATTCGTCATAAACAGTCACGGACGCCTCGTAACGCCCTGATCCTTCCAGTTTACGCATAGATACGCTGTGTAAACGAGCCCTTTCTGCATCTCCTGGTGTCGTCCTGGCCACAGCCGAGACGCAACCTCACACCGTAAATGGAGCACACCTCGCGGTCGAGTATGGCGGAGGATGGAGAGTGCACCAAAGCTTTCGGAAAAATACAGAATCGTGAGCGCATCTCAGCTCACACCTGCCGAGCACACGTGGCATCGCTCTGATTAGTTGTTCTCAACGAGTGGGAGTTTCGAGGGGACAGGAGTGATATGTCAAAGACACGAAGCCACGGTTCCACTGAGCACTTGTTCGTGATAGTTGTGTGGGATTAGATAAGATGCAGCTAAAGCCGAAAGATGCCGGTAAAAATGGTCTCAGTGTTTATTTTCTGCAGGTTTTCACAATTTGGCAAGAAAAGACAAACTTCATGTTGTGTCATAGAGGTAGTGGGCAAATAAAAAATGACGTCTGTCTGCCTGGCTGTTCTGCTGGGCCCGGCCTCACAGCTCGGCGGTCTTCTCCCCGTCCCTCTTTCTAATCTACATGAGAGTTCCCGGCGGAAGACAGGACTTCAAAAAGAGAGAGAGGAGGAGTGCAAAAGGTGGCAGTGACGTGAGTTATGGCGCTACATAGAAAAAGTGTGGAAGGCGAACGTCGATGAGCTGATGTGGACACCAAATTACAAACATCTGATCGTCTCTACTAAGGTTTAGGTGAAAACGTAAAACGTGAAATGCTTTGTGAGCGTGAACACGATTAACAGGAAGCACCAGTGATCATCTAATGTCGTCATTTAAAACCAACGGATCAGTTCCGTCGATTCACTTTCAATCCAGTCAATGATGAAGGCAGCTGGTCCATGATTGGGTCAGTGAGTGTATGTACAATATGTTGGGAGAACTATAAAGAGGGTTAGAAATGTGCTGCCTGAACTCAAAGTGAATCGATTCTGAGGCGTTAATTTATGCACTTTTGATTAGGAAGGCGGCTCGATGGCCGCTCCTGGAACTAATCCTACTCTCGAAAAGGTCGGCAGGACCTTTTTCGCCTCTCATCCCCCAGAAAAAAATATTCCTTAGGAGGAGTTGCCATGGCAAACCAACTATCTTAGGCTTTCAAATCTGATTCCCCCACCCTTAAAAAAAGCCAGGAAGTCAATTCAGGAACATAAATTGAAAGCGCCTTCGTGTGTAAGGATTTATGGGTGCAACTACAGTGATATGCGGTACAGTTGGGAACAACTTTTTTCCGTCTAACCCGACCCTGCTACGCCGCTGAAACCGTCCCAGGGCTCAGGATTCACAGTTCAAAGGCTATAAGTTCACAGTCAGAGTTTATCAAATGCCCTGTTCCCACCCATTCACCCTGTGAGCCCCCCTGTATTCTCAGCATCCTTTTTGGATGCTGTGATTGGGCGATATCAGCCGGCACCTCTCAGACAGGCGTGGTTCTGCGGTTGGGGTCTTTGTTGTAGTCTTTAGTGAGGGTGCTGCTCTGCAGAAAATCCCTCTCGGAGTTGAGCAGCCCACCCATGCCCATGCCAGGTTTGGTGGCGTTGCCTGGCTCACGAGGGTTCAGGGTGTACATTGGCATCTCGGAGGCGGCGGGTCCTGTGTAGCCGCCTTTCCCCAGTGGTGAGGCGTCTCGGCTGGGAGCCTCGGAGGATCGCACGCTGGAGCGACGGCGGAAGCGGTAGCGATAAGAGGGTATGCGGCTGAAGGCGGATTTCTTAATCAGCTCGGTGCGGGACTTGGCGCGTAACTTGCGGTGCTTCTCGATGAACATGTGAACGGCCAGTACACCCACCATTTCTGCCATGATGAAGGAGAGCGCGCCGAAGTAGAAGGACCAGCCGTAGGAGTAGGACTTTTTGCTGTCACTTTGGCCCGGGTCACCGGAGTTGGCTGAGATGTAGACAATAATTCCTATGATGTTACTGAGCCCTGAAAGATCAAGACAGGAAGATAATAGATAAAAGCGATGGGGAATTATAATAGCCATTATAATAATAGTGGTGGAGTGAACAACAACTAAAACCCAGAACCATCAAGGAAAGCCGTGGCACACATCAGTCCAATATACAGTTCTCCTGCAGACTGGAGGAACATGTAGAGTGGGGACAATTAGCCGGCTGTAATTAAGCAGAAGGAGCCCTATACTATTGCAGTAAATAATTACCAATTTGGCTCCGTGAATTGACTACAAAACCCAAAGAGACCCTACACATCACACTAAACAGCAATTACAAGCCTTTTGTGTTTAAGAGGCAAGAGTGCCAGTGTGTGTTTACGAGGGACTGTCAGCGTTTATGTGAATGTGAATTTGTTTACGTTCTTACACCCCCAAAATGAATCGATCTTTTCACTTTGTAGGCATGTGGACACGTCTCTGTGCTTTAGATGATCACCATCATGGAACTGGAGGCTCGTAGACCTGATTAAATCAGCATCAAAGTTCAAGCTGATTTTTATTTCTAATTGATACCACAATCAGCTTAAACCCAAATACAGCAGATCAAATTCTCCAGAACTGCAGCAAAACCTCTGAAGCTCATGTTCTGAGCCGTTCTTTCCCTTTGACACTGAAACTCTGCTTGCAGTTCTCCATCTCGAGCCGATGATGACAAATAACGCCGAAGAAGGAGCAACAACTATCCAGGGACAACGAATGTCCTGCGGCTGCTCTCTCCTTAAAATGGAGATCTGACGTTCATTACTTCTAATAAGAAGACAGTGAACAAACCTGCCGAGACGAAGAAGATTCCCGCACTGAGGATGACGTTGTGTCTGCTCCGGTAAAACTCACTGGCAGCTACACAGAGCCCCCCCAGGAAAAGCAGCCCCACACTCATGATGGGGAAGATACTGGAGGCACGAACAGCACCTGCACACAAGCACAGGCAGAGCTTCATTTAGCTACGGTCATCCATTAATATATCTGTCAATATGGGCTTATACAGCAGAGTTGGTTCTGTAATTCCTAGAATTACTCAAATATAAAGATGAAAGAAATCATTTGGGAGACAGAGTGACACTGATGCACACACACAGCAGCGAAAGTAAATGGAATGTAAATCAAAATGGCTGAACCTTTGCTGGAAATTCATATGATGTGATACCAGGATGAAGTCTGTAAAGTCTGTGCTCCTTGTGCTGTTTCTGATTTATTCTATGGCCAAACATTTGCAGTGTGACTGACAGCTGCACTGACCACTCACATGGCAGGATTGAGCCCGCAAGCTCCGCCCCTCTGACCCATACCTTTGGGCTACATGAAATGCCGGTCACTAGGTCCCTGCTCTCCATTGGATGGCCATTTCTGAGACCTCTAATCTGATTGGCTGCCTGTGGGGCTGGTCCTCCGTGTTCGATGAAGCAATGAAAAAGGACATTTCCATGTTTCTGGTTTTGTTGCTGTTTTTGTTCTCCACCCATCTTTACTCTGTGTTTATGGCTGGAGAAAAGTCCACACACCCTCTTTTCTCTGTGTTTCTGTATCCGTCCCCTCTCTTATCCAAGGATCTGTGACCTTCATGTGAACAACATCCTGGAGCATACATTCATTTAAATGGGAAAAAAACCCTGAAATGGGCAATTTTGTGATTCTTCGTAGATGATAATTAGACTAAAAAGTTTAAATCTTAAAGCAAGTTGGTTTATTTTGGTTTTAAATGATGCAAATGTTGATGCCCGTGTAGCTGGTTTGGGGCGTCTTGGCTATTTACACCAGGACGTTCTCAAAATGCAGTTAGGCACCAGTGATCGCAACAGCTTTTGTGAACATGTCTAACTAATTGTGTGCATGAGCACGTGCATCACGCTTGTGCATGCAACAGACTTACGGAGAAGATATTCTGCAGCATCTGCCTCATAGTCAGCATCTTCTGGGAAGTGGTCAATCTTCTTACATACACCTCTAAATGTCCCTGCAGCAGAAGAGAAACAGGGTTGAGGACAGAAAGTTCGCTGTTATATATTTGACGAAACAAACACATTTCACATCTATATTTTAGTCGTCTCTGCCTTTCACATTCTTGTCGAGGATTGTGTGTCGATATTTGATAAGTAAGTCTTCCCACAAGAGAGAGAGAGAGAGAGAGAGAGAGAGAGAGATGGCTAATGTGATAGGAGACAGCCATATCCCTTAGGGTGCAGAAAGTGTGACAAACGCGACTGAAACACTACATCTTACATTCCCCACACACATAAACACACCACCTGACGCACTGGTAGAAAGGCTTTTACTTACATGCATGATTTTTGCATGTAGCCATTTAAAATGCTGTTTGAAATGTGTCTTCATTTGATTTATTCCACTATATGGTTTTGCATTCAAAACGGTATATACCTTGTGTGTTTGTGTGTGGGCGTGTGTGTGCGTGTGTGTGCGTTTGTGTGTTTTGTATTCAGGAGGATGAGTCACTCTCAGCCTGACACACGATGCTCTTGTTGGAGACTGCAGCCTTGTCAATACACACAGATTGTCGATACACTTGCTGATGCACAGAGCATCCGTGTGTGTATTAATGTGTGTAATGTGTGTGTGCGTTTATTATGTGAAGCTGAATTCCCACTCTTCATTTCATCCCACTTGCACATGGCACATGGTTGTCACCACAGGGGATGTGGAGGGTGGGGGTGTGGGGGATGATAGAAGAAAGTCAGATGGAGGATGAGGGGAAACTGTGCTTGAAAGGAGATTTCATGGTAAAAACAAGGAGGAAATTTGAAGACAAGTGGAAGGATGGAGGCATTGATGAACAACAAATGGTGCGACCTAATTGCCGCTGTGCACAGGAAGGGCCTCTTTCCAGCAAACACAGTGCAAAACTCTTTTCTGAATAGATTAATCAAGCGATTGTGGTCAGCTGGACCTCTGAGGGAACCACCATGAAAAATAAAGGCGAGGAATGGAAATCTGCTCTGCACTCATTTCCAAGTTCACATTTCCACGAGTCTGTTCGCGCTGATTGAGGCAATTACAAAGGAGTGATTTAGCACAAGCCTCGGTGGGATTTCAATTTGGACCCAGAAGCTGCCATTGTTTACACTAAATATTTCTGTTGTCTGCTGCTCCTCTCTAGCTGGAGAGTTTATGTGTTTGACCAAAACCAAATCAAGTAAAACCAGTCAAGGATAATGGATTCGTTATTGCTGGAGTGCTGTGCATGCGGCTTGTTCCTGCTACCGCAGATTAAGACGGGGTTGCTGCATTATCCTCTGGCATCTTCTCCACAACCATCAGTCATCACAAACAACACATTCTCTCCCAGCCACATGTCAGTGAGGTATGTTTAAAAACACGGTAGGACAAACAGCTCGTGGGCCTTAAAGTTTGATTCAAGCTAATTACTTGGAGAATAACCTAATCACACACACACACACCACACACACACACACACACACCCCTCCTGGGAAGCTGCACTGCTTGCACTTATCTGCACCTCTGTCTCTGGTTTCCCTCCTTTTGTCAGTCTCCTCTTTGCAGTCTGCTCTGCTTCTGCCTCTTCCTTCTTCTGCTCTCTCGGTTTCCCACCCAGTGCATCGTGGGAAAGAACCTTAATCAGATTGATTTTTACTAAGAACCTCAACTTCAATGATACTGGTCCTCCAGGTTGGGTGCATTTGGAATATAATTGAGCTTTTCCTGGGTCTACGAGGGAGGTAGAGGTGCTACGACAGACACTAAAACAGAGTTTTGTTATTGTGGCATGGGAGGTTGAATCCCTTCTACTCACAACTGTCGTCCAGAAACAATGAGCAGGACAGTTTATTCATTATTGGAGCGTTCATCTGGACAGGAGATGCTTCAGATGTTTCAGTCCAGTTTCATATCTGAATCTGAATGCAGTGTGAATACTTCAAAAAGTCCAGAGTGCCTGCGTCTGCTTTTTGGATTAGATTCTTGGGTTGTTTCTGTAACTAGGTGCAACTTCAAGGTCACACAAGCTGATTAATTAATTCAATTTGATTAACAGCAAAACAAAATAATGAACACATACCAAACACAGAATTGGAACATCTCTTAGGAGACATTTGCCTCACAAAGGCCTGTTTTGCCTGAGGGAAGCTGCAGCCACAGCTGTAGAGTGGCATTATGGGATGGAGGAAATTGGGATGAAGGCATGTGAAGTATGTATGTATGAGTTGCCTCTATGAATCATGTGATTTAGCTTTTCCAATTCTCTCTAGTATACTCAGGGTAACACTCACACACACACGCGCACGCACACACCCATCCACACACATCCACACACTGGGTTGTGCGCTATCATCTTGGTATTTGGCATGAAATCACAAATGTGACATGATGAAAGACCGCAGTGAAAATGCACAGAGAGGAAAATGGCTGCTCGTGTTTGAACACAGGCAAAACGTTTCTGCGATGAAGACCTCCGTCTCCCTGAAGCCATCCCTAATAGACATAAGAAGTCAGCACAGTCACAGCTTCCATAGCTGAAAGGACTCGCTTAAACATTATGATATTTAAATTAGCATTCAGCAAATCCAAGGGCTAAAGGAGGGGGGATAAAAGCACTTTTTCATATCACCGTTGTGATTCAGCGGTAAGGGACATGTTATTTGCTGCATTGTTCATGTCCACCTCTACAAGAGCTATATTATATTATAAAGGTTATCCATTTTTAAGATATATAAATGCATGGAAGGCACAAAGCTTAAACAAGTGAAAACATCCCCGTAGTGCCTGGACTCAAGGTTAAAAAAACAGAAAAAACACTGTGTACAGATTCCCCCACAACTGTATCAGGGTGGCAGTGAGCTGCCAGATCTTTGCCCTTGTTTTAACTCTCAACACATAAACAGCTTTCAGCAGACCAACTGTGACAGATGTCGACATAAAAATAAAAAGTCCATGTATTGTAGTACAGTTTCCTTTGGTGACGCACCACAGAAGCTGGAGAAAACCTAGAGAGATCCCCGGCTGGGTCTGCAGCTTTTTAAACCACCAGTCCAGTATTTGATTTAACAATCCCAAATAAAGAGGAGGCAACTATGCTGTTATTTTCATGGATGGGAGAATAACTAACTGTGACATCAGGCTAGAGGCTAGCCTAATGTTAGCATGGGTCAAGCCTGATCCACTGCACAAAGAATCCCCGTAACACAAAAACATATTCCTTATATAATGGTAATGAGCTGTATAGAGCTGCGAGGGGGTCAGTGGTTCGACTCCCGGGGAGTTTTTCTCTGTGGAGTCTGCATGTTGTCTCCCTGTCTGCACGGGTTCTCTGCGGGGACTCCGGCGTCCTCCCACCATCCAAAGACATGCATTTGGGGGATAAGTGACTCACCACTGAACTTGGTGGTGATTATGAGTGTTTGTCTATATGTTAGACCTGTGATGAGCTGACGACTTGTCCTTGGTATACCCGCCTCTTGCCTGAAGGCATCTCTGTGGTGCTGAAAACAATTTGGTGCTTTGTCCTTAATCTTGCACATTCTTGTATCATTATTCTTCTCCAGACAG
Organism: Takifugu flavidus; assembly: GCF_003711565.1. Classification (NCBI taxonomy): domain Eukaryota; kingdom Metazoa; phylum Chordata; class Actinopteri; order Tetraodontiformes; family Tetraodontidae; genus Takifugu; species Takifugu flavidus. The sequence goes on along the minus strand of NC_079537.1, from coordinate 5,381,954 downwards.
GAACTGGAATCTGAAGGAATTTGGGAGGTCTGATTTACATTCAGGATAATCAATGTCATGACATAATATTGTTGCGTTGCCAAATGCTTTGTCCAGCCTCGATAAGCCATCAGTCGCCATATGTCCCAGCATCAAACATCAGCATAAATGAAGAGCGTTCCTCAGCAGTGCAGTGCTGTAACGACAGATGAGTGCAGTTACTGCAGGCACAGCGTCACTCCCAGGGGAGTTGTCCCTGATCACTTAGTAGTGTGACTGTCTCAGCAACGGCACACACTCGGATTATAAAGTGTTTTGTCAACTAGCAGAGGGAGAGGAAGAGGAGGGCGCGAGGAAGAGCATGGAAAGGAAGCTGAAAAGCAGAGCAAATTGCGGTGCTTGTTCCCTCAGTATGCCTTTGACAGCTCAGTGTAGTTGACTGTGCCCCTCTCTCTCTCTTTCTCTCTGTCCTTACCTCTCTCGCTCGCTCTGATTGCCTCTTTCTAAGTGGAGAAGAGAGAAGATGAGAGAGGGGGAAACAAAGAAGTGGAAGAGGCTAGTTTTCACAGTGATGGCTGATGAAAGAGAACCCGACAGGTTCTGCTTGGTTGTGCACCTCTCTTCTTTCTCCCCAGTCTCTGGGTTTTTCAGAGATGCCCCCATTTTCGTTCTCTCTCTTTTTCTGGACACAACCCTCCGTTTCTAAATCTGCACATGATTGCTCCTCACCTGCACTTGATTCCCACAACATCTGTTGGAGGCTTTCCAGTCCTCCTCTCTGAATTTTTGCTAATTATACACTGGTTTGCCTCACACGTTTAGTCAGAAAAGTACATGGACTCGTTCAAGGAGGAGAAACAAACGGACAAAAGCAAAACTGGTAAACAGCAGCAGACATCACTGTTCACTCTGGTCTTTTTTCCCTCCAAATTGGCCCTAGTGCCCTTCTCTCTATCTCTGATCCCCCCACTCCCTTACCCGCCTCCCACATTCTCCACTCTGCCCCACTCCCACAGCCACCTGGGTGATCATTTTTCCTCCCCATCCCTCTTTAAAACCCTGTTCCCCCTCTCTATTACCTGGCGATCGTTTAGATCCGTGGCGTGGTCAAACGCTCCCCAGAGATCCACCTGAAACAGAGGCCATGCACAGCTCATCCATCACTTTCCACCCACCAACTCCTCCCCGCTCCCCCAATCCCACCCCCACTGTAGTTCATTCATGCACGCTCCGGTCTCTTTCCATTCATGCTCTGTCTCTCTCCTCTATCGCTCCCTCTCTACCACTCCTTCCTCATTTCCTGGCTTTCTTGCGCTCATTTATCACAGAGGGAATCTACACCCCCCCACCACCACCACCACCACCACCACCACCACCACCACCACCTTTCCTCCCCCTGCTCCACCTGCAGCCTCACAACACAATTGGTGCTACAAAACACCACCTGACCACGCACACATATAAATTATGCAACTGCAATAAACGTCTTCTGAGCATCGGTTTCCACAACAGGCATGGCTGACATGGATGAATGTTAGTTTTGAAACAATTACAAGTGGATTATTATTATTTTATCATGCTCAACCTTCATTTTTAATACGCTGGTCTTTGGCGCGCCGCTGAAGTTTTTCGGTCATGCATGACCGCTCTACACACCCATGATGTTATTTAGCTCTCACTTCCGGCTGCTGGTTTTTCTGGTGTCAGGCAGAGTGCAAGCAAGTCAGAAACATCAGTTTCATATGAAGCAAATGCAGTGACCTGCGATGAGTGTGTGTGTGTGTGTGTGTGTGTGTGTGTGTGTGGGGGGGGGGTTAGTTGTTATGATGTATTTAGATGCATGTGCTGAAATTGTAGTGACATTATATTAACAAATCTGCTCCATAGGTGTGCTATAAGGTGACTTGGGTATGGTGGGGGCAACTGACATTCTAAAATTTGGCAATTTATTCATTTACTTGCATGTGTGTGTGTGTGTGTGATTTATATTCACGCCATCTGGCTCAGTAATATATTTGAATGAGATGGTTGTGTTTGGCTGCAACATATGCATGCACGCACGCACGCACGCACACACACACACACACACACACACACACACACACACACACACACACACACACAGACACAAACACACACCAGAGGGAATGTACAGCATGCATCCAATGACAACCGAAGTTTCTCTGCAGTGATTTTTTTCCCAGATGATCAAAGTCAAATCATTGTGTAACACAGGTGTGAAGCGGTCATGATGAATGCAAAGCTAAATATACCTACAGTTAGTAAACTCCCGCTTTATACGAAATATATTTATCTTGAAAGGATAACACTGCATGTTCAGCCAACAGAGCCAAAACGAGGAGTTTAAAATAAACAGCAGGAAATAATTGACTTTTCTTCCAACACCAAGATGGCTACATGTTAATAAACAATGAGCTCAGTCATGTTTCCACATTTGTGATGAATGATTTGATAATCTTGTGCATGACTGCAGGGAAAGAAGAAAAAAAAAGGCTAATACTTGAATGACATGATTACACTGTACAGCTGATTAGTAGAAATAAGCAGCGAGTTGGCAGCTGCTGATCTTGTGCAGCTACACTTCCACCCCTGTCTGGATAAAATGACTGTGTGGGTCTTAAATCCAATCCGCTAAGGTGGCAGCGACATGCAACAATCAAGGCACCTGATGAATATGGGAGTGCCTGGAGATGAGGACCTGGGCTCCAGGAATTACAAGATTGAAAAAAAGTCTCTGTGAGTGCAGTTTGAAACGCGGAAACACGCGTTAAAACATACCAAGATGGCTTCAAATATATATATTCAGCTCAAGTCCTGACGCACGAGGTCCAGGTATGTTGCTGAGTCGCTGTCATGAACTGTACATGTATGGAAACAACACACACACACACACACACACACAGGCACGCACGCACGCACGCACGCACGCACGCAGCTGAGACAGCTAGTCAGTCAGACTGATCACGTACCTTCCAGACAGCAGGTTCGCCAGAGGCCGGAGTGCGTCATCACCTCCTCGTTCTTGCGGCTCGTGTCGTTGTCGCCGCTGCTCTTCACGCGGCAGACCCCGCGCGAGTACAGCCAGTAGTCCGTGCCCACGGCGATTGTCATGAGGCTAAAGGCGGCGAACGCGCCCACCGTCGTCACGAGCATCTGGATGCCGCGGTCACACATCAGCATCTTCATAAAGGCGGCTCCTGTTTGTCTTAATCTTCCCCCCCCCTTCTCGCCCTTTTATTTCGGATTAACCCTCTTATTTCCCGTGAGACTCAAAGAGTCAACGCCAGGGAAATTCACCCAGGCACTCGAAAGGAGCCGAATTATCTGTAAAAACGAAGTTAAATAAAGTACATGGCTCTCTTGTCCGTTGAGTTGAAAAAGGGGGCTCGAGGCAAAGGGCGGCACGTCACTTTCTCGCGCATCAAAAACCGGTTTTCACCACCACCGCTCGCGCACACAGGCGCGCGCCCAGGCTTACTTACACCGAGGGCTTTAACAGCCACCGGCTGTCTCCTGTCCGACTCTGCCTTTACAGCAACAACCCCCCACAAAACACCCCCGTATCGGTCTGTTAACAGCTGAGGTCTGCGTGCGGCGCCTCCATCTTTAAAATAACAAAAAAGGGAGGATTGTATTCTTCATCAGTGATGTCACTGACACGGCAATAAGTCATTGGGATAATTTCTAATCACCGAAACAGCAGCGGTGGTTTGCCTTCACTCACCGCGGGATTCCTTGACTTGCTCCCCGGATAGCACCAAAAGAACCGGCCGTGCGGTGTTTAGGGTGCACTTTTCGCTTTCCGGTTGAGTTAATGGGTGAATGGACGAAGGAGTAAAGCCCAGACGTCTGCTACCAAGAGGGAGTGCACCCACATCCGTTGTGTGTTTTCCACCAGCTGTTGACTCTCTGGCATGTTTTCCTTCCTCCTCCGTGTCCGCGGTGTGGGCTAAGGAAACACGACCAAATGCGCAATTTCTATCAAAAATAACATTTTTGCGAAGCCTATATAAGTTACATAATGGAAAGACGCCTACAAAATGCGTATAAAAGTATATGAGGAACGGACATTACATAGAGGCACCAAAACTGGATGGAAATATAAAATTCTTCTCCTACACCGCTGTCTCCGCTTTCCCTCACCGAAGTTCAGACACATCCGGGACGGACCGTCCGCCCTCCGATGGAGACTGAAGTACAGTTACACCCGCCTGGGTTTGCTCTGGAGAAACGTGCCCGTCAGTACGAATGAAAAAAAATGACAACCTCCCCTCCTGCTCCTCCTCTTCGTCGTCCTCCTCCTCTTCGTCCAACCAACACAAACTAAAACTAACCGCGCGTCTCCTCAAACCGCGCCAGAGGCCGCACCGCTTGGCTCCGATTGGTTTTGTCAGCGGCAGCGCCCGACAGGAGCCAATCACGTTCGGTCGCTGCTGTAAGCCCCGCCCACCGCTGCCAGTATATAACCAGGAGGAGGGGAGAGGCGGTTTGAATGCCACGTTAAAAAAAAAGAAGGAATTTATAAAAAATGACATTGAAGGCAGCAGGGGTGGACCACGGCACTGGTGGGATGTGTGAGGGTTATTTTCGACAAATATAACGTAATCAACAGCAGGTTTGGTACACGAGGAGCTCCCGATGAGCTGTCCCTGGTGCTGGACAGCCGCTCCGGGCCGCTGTCCGAGGTTCTGAATTTATTCATTTCACCGAATGCTTCCCTCCGCCCGCAGCAGTGATTATAGGAGGGAGTAAAGACGAACAGGACCGTATAAAGAGCCAGAGAGAGAGAGGGAGATTGGCAAGCGATGCATGAAGAATCGCGCCCGGGAGAGAAGCAAAGATGCAACTTAAAGAGCCACCGACCGTTTTTAATGATTCCACTCCAGCGAGGCTTCCACACAAGGCGGTCTAAGCATTATAGTTCACTTAACACACTGGAGGGTGCAGGGTGTGCGTGTTCACGTGGATGAACGTGTGTGTATGCATGCCTGTGCGCCTATACGTGCCTATAGGATGAGTCGTATATGCTTGTCATGTCTGTTTTGACGTGAAGAGGTTGGGCCTGGCTACATGAGCGTGCATGTGTGTTTCTGCAAATTCTGTTTTTGACCATGACCACACAGGCTGACGTTCATTAATCAGCAGCTGAGGAATCGATGGGTCTCTGCTTGTGTGTGAAAAAGCAGAGCTGCACTCGCATTTTTCTTCCTCCCGTTACTGTCAGTCCAATGAATGAACCATAATAGTTAAACCATCCGGTTCAATGTTAAACGACCTATTCAGTTAATGAAGGTGCGGGTACTTTGACGGTGAGCTGCAGTTTTTTATGGCGGAAAAGAAACTAAATACCATTAAATATGGCCACCCTTACCAATGAAAAGACTGTAGAAAATAAAACAATGTGAGGTGTTGGTGTGTGTGGGGGGGGGGGGGGGGAGGGGGGGGGTTCGTGCGTTATCTCAAAAGGAGACTCATTACCATAGAAATGACTTGAGTAAGAGAAGTACAGCATTTCACCTCCGCTGAGAGACAGGAGGGAGCTGGAACGGAAGAGTGACAGCAAGAAGAAGATGAAAAAAGGAGAAGAAAGAGACAAGACAAGACAATCAGAGTCCAGTTTGAACATCAGGTATCTGATCCAAACTCTATAATTTTATTTAGCAGTCACACAGCTGACACTAAAATACCCAGAATGCACTGCGTTGTTTTGACACGAGTGAACTTGTTTTGGGGAAATGAAGGCAAAAGTACATGTAGTTTTCTCTGAAGGCTGATCTGCAACAATGGACTCGCAAATTTGGAGTCAAATTCTGTGCGAGTGCTTAATTGACTCTCACGTTCTGGCTGTGAATATTTAATTGATCTTCTTGTGTTTTTGGCCATTTTTACCTCAGGAAATTGTATCCTTCTGTGCAAACATTTCATTTCCACTCTTTCAGTGGATGTGCCTCATCATCAAAAAAAAAAATTGGTTTTTTTTTTTTCCTGTCGCTGAAAGATGAGCCAAAACTTTCATGAAAAAAACTGTAAGCCGTACTATATTGCTACAAACTCGGGTTTGTCAAATAGTTTCTCCCCTTATTACCGCTCTCCTCTCCTCTCCTCTCCTCTCCTTCTTTGTCCCCGAGTTCTTGGCTTTGCCACAGCAGCACGATGAGACGAAGACAGGGTGTTTCTTGGAGAGAGGAGGGGGAAGAGAAGGAGGAGGAGGACTGCAGGGTTTGTGCTCAGTGAGCCGGAACCTTCTCACGCCTTTGGCCAGTGCTGAGAGTCTGAGAGGAGGAGGAGGTGAGGAAGAGTGCAGACAAGAGGAAGATGAAGAGGAGCACAGTGAAGGAAAGCAAAAAGCCCCAGCGAAATTGGGAGCGAAAGGATGGGGGGGCTGTCAGCAGGCTGATACATTGGGAGGGTTTTATAGTAAAATGAGTTCACATTCACTTTTAGGTGGGGTGTTCGTTCTTTATGTGCTGTAACACAGTTCAATCCATGTGTGTTTAACAGTCTTTTCCTAGGCTCGCTCTGCATCTGTATCCAAGGACTGTTTAGGCGACCATGTTGAGCTTTCCAATAAGACTTTAAGTGTTGGCATCATACATATAAATGTTTGGAGCAAATTCCTGGAGTGTGAAAATTAATATATTCATACAGCTCTTCCTTAATGTTCAAAGACAAATCCATATATTTTTCCCACATCATCACCATGTCGGGGGGTATTATAAATTCTGTCTCTGTTTGGGGGCATCCCTGTTTGTATTTACGCATGTTTTACCAGATGGGCGTGACTCCAGGGCAGAGAGATGACATATGGTGATTATGGCATGAATCTGGCATCATACTAAGATGTCAAAACTATGATTTATGGCTTAGATATCTGCACACACACACACACACACACACGCACGTCCCGGGGCATTTGCTAAAACACAGAACGCTAATGGTGCCTCATCTGTGAGGAGAGATGTTATGTTCTGAGAGCTTCAAACATTAGATTTTTTTATTTATTTGTTTTGGTGGGTTTCTTTAATAAACAGCTTCCGCAGCGGGCTGTTAATGAGAGTGTAATGCAAAGGAAAGGACACTTTGGAAAGCATGAGGTCAACCATCACGTTGGAGCGTTTCTAATTTGCGTGCGTGATGGAAATGTGTGTGTTTGTGTGTGTGGGCTGAGGGAGAGAAGGATTGATCGGGAGGGGAAGTAGAGTGAATAAAAGGGCGACGGAGAGAAATAAATGTAACTTAATTGTAAAGGCACATGTCTGAGGGTGCAAACATGGCTCTAATATGGAAAATGAAAAATGTGTGCACGGCCAGGCGTGAGAGAGGGAGAACAGAGGAGAGGGAAGAGTGAGAAAGAGAGATAGTGTGAAATAAATCCAATAAGCTCCTCAGTCATGCTGCTCTCTTGAGCGTTTTTAAGATCCACTGAATGAAATAAATAAGAGATTTTTTTTTTTTGCTTTTGTCACTTTCCCCTTTTCATCTCACCCTCCAGTGTGCTGCAGTGCTGTCCTGTTGTCCTTCAGTTTAGCCCTCATCTGCCCGTTACCTCCTCCATCCCCGACAACATCTGGCTGCTACATTTGCATGCTAGTTAGGAGAAATACTTCAGTGACCTCCACCCTGCTTCCGATTGCGGTTTAGTAGCCAAATGTCCCAAACCTGTTCAACTCTGGATTTTAAAGAAGCAGATTAAGAGCAAACCTGACCAAAAAAGAGGGAAAAGGACAGAAATTTGAGAGAAAAATGTGTAATTTTTGTTGTCTGACACAGAAAGCTGAACAGACTGGGCTCCTGACTGCATTAAAAAGGTCAGTGCTTTGCAGAACACGCCACAGCACTGCTGCGTCTCTGTCTGTCCTCCACATTTTTTATCCACAGTGTCTGTTTTTCATCCTCATTTCAGATTTCACTTCACTTCCAGTAACCTGATGCCCTCTGAATGAGGAGATCACACTGCGGCTAAGGAAGGTCGGTGTGTGTGTTAGTACAAGATACATAGTGAGCACCATGCAAGGAATGAGGGCACCTGGTCCTCACGTCTTCAGCGGTCTGTTAGGAGGGTTGAAACCCAAGTTAAAGATGAACCGTTGGGGTTAAGATAGATTTGGGATAAGGGTCAGGGTGGGGGAGTTGAGATTGTTATATGAAAGTCCTTATAAAGATAGAAGTTCAAGGGTGCTTAGCGATGGACAACTTCCCATTAAAATGCATTCATAATAATTAATATTTACTCTATTTCCCTCCCACAAGAGCATAATTCAACAGTAGTCTCTGGAAATGTACCTCATGCCAGATTAACCGTGAAACTGTGAAATGAGCTGAATATGGAAGGTGAATTTGTCTGCTGTTGGAGGAAGATTTACTCATTTGTGCAAAATAATCTCCGAAGTGAACCAGGATATGACCTGTTACCACCAGCTATTGAAGACACCTTAATTAGAAAAACTAAACCAAGCCCATGTTTGAATTTTAAGCATAGTTTATTTGGCTCATTATTACAGTAGTTAGTCTACTTATTTAACATGATTTAATTAGTTATATCAAAAACATCACAATACACATTTTCTAACAAATATCACGTGACACATTCTTATTGTTTCTTTTTTAAGCATCTTCACCTTTTTACACATGTAAAAACTGCAGATTACCGCTTCGGTTTTGATCAGTTATTCAAGGATCAACCATCAAATTTCACCAACGGCCCGACGAATTTAATCTTTAACGTCGACTCGCCTCGGCGGGACTGAGACAGCAAAATGGCCAGGTGCGAATATAGGCACCCCGAATGTAGAGGGGGGAGGATTAGAGAGTGGGGGGGGTGAAACGGAGAGGAGGAGAAGAAAGGAAGACAACCCTCTGCGGAGGGGTAAAGGTCGAGAGGAAGGAAAATGAGGTAGGAGGGGAGACAATGAGAAGGAAGAGAAAAAAGGTCGGGGGGGAGAAAATGACAGACGTGATGGAGGGAAAGGTCGGAAGGATTGAAGAAAGGTGAGCGATGTTTAAGAGTTGGTGCTGCTCCGATACGCAGGGCAGGCAGGTAAAATCTAAATGGGTAACATTTTGGTCGTTTTGGGGAATTCTAGATCCATTTACAATTAACGTGTGTTGACAAATGAAGTCAAGGAAATGGAAGACTCTTAAAAATATTTATAATTTTATGTACAAATCAAACCAAACACTTGTATATCTCATCGATAAGCATTTGACACACATTTATCATAAATTACCATAAACCCTACTCGTATTCAATAAATTAATATCAACCATCACTCCATCACCACTTAACAGTTAACGGACTATATCATCATTATATGGAATAAGATAACGCACGTGCATGCATAGTATCAGTCCTTAGCCGTGGTTTCTGATCAAGTGGCTGCGACACGGGGGGGAAGGGGGCACTACAGCACTGGCGAATATTCAAGGGCCCCTCCCGACTTAACAAAAGATGAGAGTTACGCCACAGTAATTACAGCTCCTTCTTCAACAAGAGCAAACACGCATGTTTAATTTTACAATAAAACCTGGTGTTAACGTTATTATCGCGTATGTGTTTCTGCATGTCTAAAGCGATGCAGTAAATATAGGTACAATATATGCACATGGGGGGGGGGGGGGTAAAATCTACATGCAATGCTGCTTGTGCTGATTGACGAAAGGGGGGGGGGGGGGGGAGCACACCACCCAGGCCTGCGTAATGGAGCTACAGTATATGTCTTGTGTGCCTCCAGGAGCGAACATTTCACAGTCATTGTCCGCCTTGTTACGCTTCAGCTAATAATTTCAACCCTTAGTCATGGATTGGACTGTATGGCTGAGGCGTGTGTGCGTACGTGCATGCCTGTGTGTGAATGCAGACGCGGAGCTCAAAGTGCTAGCTGGCGTTAAAGCCGCCGTGATGGAGTGATGGAGCCGAAGCTGAAAGGCAGTGTCACCAAATTTGAGACAAATTTGATATAATAGGCTTCTGAGCACACACACACACACACACGCACACACACGCACACACACTTGTGCGCATACATCCATAATAACACATGTATTGAAGCATATGGGCATTTGCTAACAAATAACACTGTATACGCGCCCAGATAAATATGACAGATGGGTTGGGTGGAGGAATTATGGAGAAAAGCAGCAACATTCGCTTGTTGTTCTCAGAGTGTCTGTGTTTGTGTCTTCCGCTCTGTTGGCAACATGTCACATGGGCTCCCCGTTAGGTCTCATCACAAAAGTGCATAATGTGGGAGAAGATGGAGGGAAAAAAAAGGATCAAAAGGCTGTGAAGTTCTCCTTATTAAGCAAATTCCTCTTGGATGACCTTGTCTGAGGATGTCAGCACTTCCACAGTGCAACAGAAGGCAGTGTATAGCTGGCTAAAACAGGCAACAATGGTTATCACGTGCAACTCAGACAGGTACCCAGCGCTCCGCACAAACTACGAACATCATGGAGATCCGATCTGCTGCGTTAAATCTTTTTTCCTGCAGCCGTCGTATGTTTATGTAAGATCAGACCTCCATGTATAAGCTGGCTTGAGTTGCAGTGCGATTTTGTGCTTTTCATGAAACGTCAGCTGGAATAGAGTTCCGATTGCATGTATGCACACACGAAATCATCGGGAGCAAGTCCGAAATTCCCTTTTTCAGAAAGGAGAGTGACTGGCCGGCGAGACCGGGGCACGGGCATCTCCAAACCTTCTTTTACTGAGATTCCTAAATAAATCCATCATGACATGCACGTTGTCGCTCCTCAGAAAAACAGATTTTGTTGCTTGAGTTCTTTGGTCTCCAGTCTGCTGCGCACATTTGCTGATGACACGTTTCTTTTCATGAAATATTGGACAGATGGTGTCGAACAATGGCGGATATTTACTGAACAAATGCAAAAGAAGTTTCGCTCTAAGTTCCTTCCTGTCTGCTCTGCAGCTGGAATTTTCCAACAGTCCGCCAGTCTGGGTCGGGCGGACGTTAATTTGCAGGAGCAGCGTATTCGGGGTTGGTGTAGGAGAAGCCGAGGAAGTCGTCCTGGTCCAGGTTCATGATGACCAGCTTGTCGGTCGGAGTCAGGTCCACTGGCATCTTGGTGAACTCCTTGTCAAAGTTACAAGTGTCACGACGGCTCCGCTGCAGGTTTGGAGGGTGATGTAGGTGGGAGAGACAGGATGACAAAGATCAGAGGAGAGTGGAATGAACCGGATGGGAAAAGAAGAGAACACAGCAGGTAAGCAAAATGGTTGGAAGGAAAACTGGTTTCCATTCAACAGGAATACACTGTTCACAGCCTTAAAACCCATCAGAACCCCCAGAAGGCAGCAGTCGTCGTGCCGCCTGATGACACAGGCCGCTAAACAGAGGTGGAATGTAAAGAAGAATAAATGTCTGGATACTCAAAGTACCACCTGCAGGAATTATGTCTCTGATAAATCTATAGTAACAGAGGGACGATGGATCTTCTGAAGCCCCGGACGTAGGTGAGAAAGTGATTAAATCAATATCTCAAAATAGAGGAATTAAGCTCAGAGCAAGAGCAAGTTTGACTTTGTGTAGGCGTTGAGGGAAACCTCTCCTGACTCACTGCCGCACAGAGACCGGGGGCTACGCAGACAGACTCTCAGGCTGGGGCTTTTTATTGGGGCTCCCCGTTTGCTCGCGGCTTTGCGAGCGTCTGCATGTTTCAGCGAGATCACGTGACGCCTGTAAGCTGGGTTAGAGTGCGTCCGCTGTCGTGTGATTTGTAGCGAATCAATTTCCTACGTGTCAAGGCAACAAACAAACATATTTTATCCGGAGTGGATTCTGCTGAGGCTTCAAATCTTCCCATCAGTTTAGCATAGCAAGCGGTATTTAAGTGTCTCCGGCACGTAGCTTCTTTAACGGCACGGTCAACACGGAGTTCTTGTAAAAATGACCTTGAAGATCACGTTCAAATCCTAATTAGGACTGGGAACAGTGGGACGCCAGTACAGCCAGTCAGACATAGCAAATCTGACTAAAAGTTAATGGTCGACTAAAAGATGCTGTTTTTGATGTTCCTCTGTTGTGTCACTGTCTCGAGATGTCTGATTAGATGGGGTGACGTTCTGCGAAAAGGTGGAAATTAAAATTCCTTTGCATTAGTTATTCAAAATGAAATGTTTTAGCAATATGTAAGTAGAATTCGGAGAAAATCGACAACAATAAATGGATCAAAATGAATCCTAAACGGTATTTGTACATAAATGCAGAAACATTAGCAATAATTGGTTTTAATTTGTGCTTCTGAAACTTAGAGAGGAAACTTGAGGTCACAAAGATGGGATGTTTCATTTTCTAACAAGTCCAGTCCTGCTCACCTCTCTGGCAACAGAAAAGAGATTAAACAGGACACTTGTCTTACATGAATATACATAAACAGAGACATGAACTGCACCATCATTTCATTATTTGTGTTCCATGTTCCGTCTCCAGCATGCAACTGTTACTGTATGCACAACTGTAGTGAATATATAATGTCCAAAATTTGACCCTGGAGAGTATTCAAGCTTAACGTCTCCACTGTTTTCAGCTATGACGTTGGTGTATTTTCAGAGAGAAGGAAAAATAAAGACAAGATGAAGACAAAAGTTGACTCCACACACATTTCTAACATGTACGACAAGCAAGAGACACATATTGACAGAGATCACAATCCAGTGTTGTGTCTCCTACCTTTGTCTTCAACCATCCCATCACCTCAGAGGAACTGCCTCCGTCCACCAGGACATCCCTGTCCCTGCCGGCCCAGCTCCACCTCAAGCATCTGGGCTCGATGTCCACGGGAGCACAGCGACGACCGCGAATCCAAGTGGAACTCAAACATTCGGATTGCTGAACATTACTATTCACCCTATGGCTGAATCCAACCAAAGGATGGAAGAAAGGAATGATTTTGCTCCTTGGTCCGACCAAATCAGATCAGCCCAGGCAGAGGCGTCAGCTGGAGACGAAGGAGCACAACTCCAGCTACGTCAACATCAATGTCAGCCTTGTTTATTTAACACCAGAACCAGAAGTTTGACAGAAGCTAACCGAGGTTAGCATTGTCGCTAACAGGCTGAAACCTCTGACTCCCTGACCCTGCTATGGATTATGACACAGATGGAAGGGGCAGATTGAAACATCTCATAATAAGCTTTAATTTTAAGCACTGCATAAAAGGCACACTAAAATTATATCTGATTCGTGTTGCTCTCAGGTCTCTTTCATTGAATCAAATGGAGCAGTTCATGAAAAGATCTGCACAGTAACAGATTAAAATGGCTGACAAATCCTTCCAACCGCTTTCGGGGTTGTAATTCCTGCTTCGCAAACGTGCGCGCCCACACGCGGCGTCTGCACCAGCAGGACAACCAGCCACAGGACGAGTGGTCAACAAGGATGATGAAGCAAGGAGGTGACAGGGACATGTGCTGAGGAGCCAGCTCCAGGATGACCTGCTTACAGTGGTCACTGAGGAGGGCCTCTTGCAGAAACCTTTTCATGGGACGTAGCATCAGGTTCAGTGAAGCAGGCAAGCTGACAGCAAAGGCGAGCGAGTCAAGAAGTAGAGCAGAATACACTGAAACACATGATTAAGTTGCTCTGGTTATGTTCTCAGAGTGCAGCTGGGTTTAGGTTAGACGTCCCTGCTGCCCACTGCTGAAAACAGTTAAGAATACACAGTGTTAATACACTGTAGGACTGGCAAAGCAACCAGACAGACAAACCCCAGCACTGGTTACTATGGTAAAACTGGCATCCCAGAGGTCACAGGAGCACACAGAGGTGAGTGCAACTGGGAAATAGGCAGATTTCAGGGACACAAACCATCACCAAAGATCAGAGGGTAAACGCGTGTAATATGTGCTCTCGCTCATTCCCCCATCTCTCTCTCTCTTTCACACGTACACTCATGAACACACACACACACACACACAGCTGCCAGCTTGTAATGTGTTCCATCTCAACTGCAGCCAACGCTGTGAGGCAGAGCGAAGACATCTGAGAGAGATTGAGATGCGGCAAAGGACAGAGAGTGAGATAAATATCAGGGGCCCTTCAGATGTATAGATAGGAATCTTGGAGGAGGCAGAAACATCAGGGCAAACGCACATTTGTTTTCCGACTCACTGCGTTCCGGAGGCAGTGGTTTTAATAGAGAAACATGTCTTTAATTTAGACCTGCCCTCTCTGCAGACCCCCCTCCCTTCACCTCTCATTCCTCTTCTGCTTTTCTGCCTCGCCACCTTCCGCCCCTCCGCCTTCCCACCTCGCTCCTTCCCTTCTCAGTAACGAGAGGATTAGCGGGAGACGAACCGATGTCAGCCGAGGATGAGGAAAAGAGTGGGAGGCACGGAGGAAAGGGGCGGCGACGGCGGAAGGGGGGGGGGTGAATGAAAAGCGGTATCGAACGCTGACCTGTTTTGGGCTGATAAGCGCAGAATGCTTTGTGCTGAAGCCACTGGCTTTAATTTATAGGCAGCAACATTTGGAATTAATTATCAGACATACTCCAGCAGCGCTGCAGCCTGCCCTGTACACGGCTATTACATCCACTCCAATTCAAACTTTATACAGCTTATGTGCCGGAACTTACACAGGAGTTCTCCCTGCTGCTGATTAAAAGTCCGGCTGTCAATGAAATTTCATGGAATGTGGGCAGCTGTAAGTAGCAGCTGTACTGAACCGTTTAGGTGATCCACCGTGAGATACAAAATAACACACTATTTACTCATTCATTTACAGTTCCGTTCCTCGACCAAAACGAGCTCTGCGGCTCAACAGTTGTAGGCTCGGCGTTGAGCCGTTACAGGTCATTCTGAACTACAGGTGGCGACGAGGAGCTCGTAATCCGCTTCCCTGCCACCGTTAAAGACAGGAAAAGCACCGGGCCCAATGCCACCTGATGCTGAGTTCCCTTTACAATGATATCATGGCCGACCTTTTAGCGTTCCAGATATGGTGTCGGAACACAAGATGGCGACCTCCACGGAACTGATGTTCGACTACAAACAACCCCTGGGAAAACAGGCGGAGATTCTGCCGCTTTCAAACAATGTGGTTGAAGAGGAAGCACAAAACGCAGGGCGTAGCCTATTTTTATCTCTCGGCCAGCGCTTTGTTTACCGTTTACACTCGGGTTAACATCTTTGAACGCCAACTTTCCAACTTTCCGAGTAGGAAATCTGACATTGGGAGCGTGTTCCAGCTGAAACTTCCGACTTGGAAATGGGAAAATCTGACTTCACGTGCAACGGAATGCTGCATGTGTGCTGCTGGAACACATCATTACTGCGTTCCTGCAAATGAGCCTGTCAAGCTAACGCAGGTAAATGAATACCTTGGTTAGTTTTATTTCCGATACCTGCAACTGTGGCACGCGGCCAACAGGAGATACCCGTTGGGGAAAAGCAAGAGGAACTTAGCAGAGGTTGGACATTTAAGGACCTCCTTAAACCTACTAGAAGAGGATGTTCTTCTGTCTATGACCTGCAGAACCCACATGTAGCAGAGCTCTCCTGTACACACAAAGCGCTGTTTTACAACACAGAGAAGGTGTTGCCCGTGTACAACACGATGCTGGATTGTGGAGGGGGACGGCAACCGTGTGCAGAAGCTCAGTGGCAGTGGACGGCGAGCAGCTTTAGAGGAATGAACGAAGCGGCTGAGTGGCTCAGCAGGGCTGTGTGTATGTAGGCCGCGTTCTGCATGTTATTTCCTTGAAGTCATCAGACCTACTCTCCCCCATCAGGGAAAGGCTCTTATGATAAGTGGCAGCCATGAAATATGCACAGCCCGTCGCAGCCTCGCTTCGCGGAGCCTCGATTCTGCTCCCTCGTCCCCTCCCTTCGCTCCTCTCCGCTGTCCTTTCTCGCTACCTCATCAGCTCTTTCCTCGCCTCTTTTCATTGTGGAATTGCTTTCCTTGCCCATTTCCCAGAAACCCCCACCATGTCTGTCACCTTCCATTGGCCTAAATCTCTATGTCCTCACACACTTTAGCTGTCCTTTTTTAAAAAAAAAAAAATCTATTTTTGGCACGACATAAACGCGACAATCACCCCTGAGGCATTTTGGATCTGTTATTCCAGTCTGGCTTTCCTGAAAAGTGAAACAACGACAATAATGTCGCCAAAGTGCAGTGAACACATTGAGTTTAGCATGTGTGAAAATGTTTGGATCAGGGGAATAGAAGAAATCTACAGTGCTGTGCTTCCCTGTGTGAAATGTTGGTATTCCCATTGGGGTCAGGCCTTCACGCCTCCTCAACTGTCCGCTAACGCATCACCATCTGTTCCACTGGTCAGAGACGAGCACAGAACTGACTTTCTTAGGCCGCTACCTGGAATTTTATGGCTCTGTTTCAGGAATGTCGATCCATTCCCTCCTTTTAACACACAGAGCAGATATTCCAGACTTGTAGTCCTCGTGATGCCCACCATGTCGCAGATCACCCGAAAATGCAAATCAGAACCGTTCTGTTTCCGTTCAGAACACTCTTAAATCTAGTCATCCAGGTCTCGCAGTCATTACCTTTGGCTACATTTACAGATGCTCTGTGGGGATCGATCATATTCAGGGCGTGTCCAGAGTGTTCTGGATATCAAATAAGACGGCAGCAAGACTCCCACCCCGGCTCACGGAGGAGACTATAAAATGGAGTTCAAAGTTTTCCAGAAGAGCCCTGCTGCTGCTTCCATAACCAGCGAAGGTGTAGCCCACAGGAGATGGGCGGTGAGATGCTGTTGTGAAGCTCCATGCAGCTGTGTGGAGCGCTCTTGTTCGCAGCGCATTGAGAGTAATTTAATCTTGTAGTTTGCGTTATCCATATTGCTTCCGGAAGCTCCAGTTAACTCCGACTGATGTCGGAGGCTGCACAGACACAGTGTAACGTCATTTCAACGTTAAAGGGAAACACAGGGGAGAACAGGGACAGGGCTTGGATGCTTTGCAAGGATTTCTCAAAGCATCTCATATTTGGCAGAAAACACCTTAAATAAAAGGTGTCACCAGACCCGGATCGGATCGGCGGATCCTTTTCCTTAAAATCAACCTGCTCGGGGAAGAGACGTGCCATGGTAACGAGTAATCCAGCCACACCCGCTCAATTTTAGTGGCACTCAAATGTATTAGGTGCATCCTCCTCGTTGGCCGTGATAAATATACCTCTCAAGAAGCCTTGTCGTATTCATATTTAAATTAATCACGCGGCTAACGGTGGCTTCTGAAGGTCGGCTCACCAGCAGCACCGCCTTTCTGTCACAACATTATTGCTAGCTAGGGAAAACAAAAGAGAAATCAAGCCGTCTCCCAGTTTCGGGAAACCGGAATTCACCCTGCGCTTTGCTGTTAATTGAGCGGGAATTTCTTTTTTGGTTTCAAGCGTGGCTAGTTTTGAAAAACAATACAATACAGCTTCCGTCGGGACGCCGAGTAAGCAGTAATTTGCTGCAACGTCATGTCATTTTTCTTATTGCTTTAATTTCAACATCATGCATTCCTACAGGAGAGCAGCGAGTAGGAAGGAGGAACAAATGAATACTGCTTGATATTGTACGCGGCAAAAACACCACACAAACGGGAAACAAGGTCAAGGGCAGGCCGGGCGGGTGAGGACGCCGTCGCAAAATACAAACGGGCGCGTGCATTTTCGCACACTAACATACTCACGTGCACACAAACATATGCTGTAAACACTCAGATATCTGAATCATGCTTCTGTAAAACACAAAGGACGGAACCGCTAGTCTCATCTATTGCTTAAATATTCCATAAAAGAGAAATCGGAGCATTAAAAAGTACTTTTGTCTATTAAAACTACATTTCCCAGCAGCATTTTAACCTCATGCTCTGAGCGCCGAGCAAGACAAATCGACCACATTTAATGTTCTCCGTCAACTCTGATAGTCCGTAAAGGCGATATTGGATTTTTTTTAGGGGCGGATGACTTTTTTTTTTTAGAATAATCACAGGATGGCAGCAGATGTGTGCAGAGGAACGATGTTAAAACGCTGCTGGGAGACAAAGTCAGAGGATATTATGATTAAAAACTCATGCACAAGTGTGAGAAGCATTCCAGTTTTAGATAGAGAGAAGGAGAAACATGGAGACACTGTCATTATACACTCAACCAAAAAGCACACCAGTACTGCATCGGCTGGAATTGGCTGGAAATGAGTAAAAGGAGAGTTAACTTGAAATTTCTACTGATCGTGCTGGAGTCTGGTTGTAGATTTATCCTTTTTCTATCAGTTTATTATCAAGGATACAAAGCTATGAGCAAGGGAAGGTGTGGATTTGTGAAGGTTTTAGTCCTCTCTGCTAATTAATCCCCCTAATTTGATGATGTGCGATTAAATGAACACGTCGTTTCTTCACACTGTGTGCAACATGAGTTGAATGGGTTTTCTTCTATAATGAGAAGTGGCGTGCCTCTTTCTTGAAAATCTCAGTTAATGCACAGCTTTTATTTTGAAAATCAACCAGATTCAGGGCATCGCTTGAACAGGAAGTTCCAGTATGCCAACCAGCTCCAGACTGGCTGCCCGCATCTTCCTGGGACACTCCCACTGTACGATTCCCAGAGTTTTGTGCTTCTCAAACACAAAAAACTGGGGGGCAGACGTGTCACGGTGATAAAAAAGGAATTTGAATTTGGAGTTGCGCTAAAAAGCTAAGTGACGTTTTCCGCTCCAAAGATGTTGCAACAGTGTGAACAAACGTTGTGTATTCATGTCAGTTTAAAGCAGGATTCACCCAGGATACGTCAGCCCACATGAGTGGTGTGTAGAAAATGCGTGGGGGGTGGGGTGGGGGGGGGGCATCTGTGTGTCTGTGCTTGAGCTGGAGTCAAGCCTGCTCTGTGGCAGCGCTGGAGGCCTCATTCCCGGGGTACTGTGGGTTGATAAAGGAGAATCCCTGGAACTCGTCCTGGTCCAGGTTCTGAATCACTTCCTCGTCAGGAGGGGTCAGCACCGGCGGGTGGCGTGTGAAAAAACGGTCAAAGTTCTCCGCATCCCGTCCACACTGTTGAGGAGGGTGGGGAGGGATGAAATACAGGGGTGGGGGGAGGGGAGGAGTGGGGATGGACAGAAGTGGATGGAGTGCAGGGGGTGGGACAAGGGGAGGAAAACAAAAAGAGGGGGAGTGGTGGGGTGAACCAGGGTGTGAGATGACATCACTTGAACATGGCTTCAAATACCAGAAAAAGGTGCCGATACGCAGTCCGCGAGCATCGCTCCCCTTTTCCCGATATTCGAAACATATTCAACAATTTACTCAACAAGGTCAGCGGAGTCTCGAGCGGCCTGTGGCGGTGCACGACGGTCACGCGACCAGAGGAAATACGGCGATTTTTAAGAGTAGTGGTGAAGAAAACCAGAGTCTTTGCTTTGGCGCGACGTAAGTGGAATTCCTAAAAGATCGGACACAAACAACTCAAAAGCCGTGAGATAATTATGGAATAATTGTGGGTTAATTGAGGGTTAATTACTTGCTGCTGCAGTGGAGACCTGCTGAGATCTGATAAACCAAATTAGACAAACAGATTGTGCGGTTAAGTCTAACGGGAATAAGGCCGTTTGATGCCTGTTAGAGATACGCTAGCTAGGATGCCCAACCGAAGTCACACCTGCTTTATTAAATACAGGTGTGATGACTCCTGTCCTACATCACGATTCTTGTCAGTTGCTCTTATCGAACACCGACTGCCGGATTATATCGTGGTCGTGTATGTGTCGACATTCTGGGTCTGGCGGCTGCTAGCATAATTGCATGGGGAAGCAGCAGTTGACAAAAATGACTAAAATCTGTATTTGATAAGATAAGGTGGATAAAAACAATTCAAAGCTTCCCGCGCAGCCTACAACTTTCAACATTAGGTTAAAAAAGCGTTGGCATCTGTGTCAACCAGTAGGGGGCAGTAATATAAGAAAACTTCTCTTCTGCCGACCTATTTGCTGGCATCGGTTTGAGGTCTTTTCAGCAATAAAATTGCCAAAACACATCAAATTCAAGGATTCCGATGGCTGTAACTTGATAAATCCCCTAAACAACTTATCACATCCTGAGAGAACCAAATCCTCGTACCTGCTTCTTTCTGCTTTTGTTTACCAAGAGAGCGCACAAAAATCTATGCCAGGAAAATCTCCCGCTCCGTCTTGTGAGCTTAAAAAAAGCCACCTGAATGAATTTTGTCTTATCTTAAAGAGTATTTTGTGTAGCTTGTATGGGCTTAAGACAGGAAATTTTTTGGTTCATTTAAGTCTGCTTCATTCCCTCATTCTGACCGCCAGGAAGCTCCAGAAGAGCTGAGATACCCGTGAGATATGCGTCCACCTAAGTACATAAAACAAGTTATTAACTTGAAAAGTATATTTTTCCCTACAGTGTGCCTGGTGGGGACTTTGAGACGAGCCATTCCATTTTATTTCCATCCCTGCCGCTGCACCGAGCTTTAATTAACACAACAAGGATTCTCCGTCCTCTGACAACATCACCCGGAGGAAAACCACAAACTCATTAAGTCTCCGTAAGTCAGAGGAAACACGTGAAATTAAGCCTGACTCTTTATAGTTTGCGGAAATGTGAAAGCGAGGAATACAGCAGGGTCAAAACCCTGTTCGCAGATAATTACTCGCATTTGATTTAACCTGTTTTTGGAGCCAGATGGGAAGATTTTGCAACAATTGCGGGGATTAATTAATAAATTTGGAAGTCTCCCCATGCAACAAATGACAGCTAGCGCCTTAAGTACCTCTCATTACTCGCCCAGGGTTTAATGTAAAATCATTTCCTGATAGCAGGTGGCTAACGGGGTTTGCATGAAAGGCCTCTTTTACGCTGCAGTTGTTCAAATTCCAGGTGAAATGTTTCCATTGATCCATCAAAATCCTATTTTCTTTCAAGAAATGCGCCGACGCTGTGAGGAAAGTGTCGTGCACCCCGCGACAGGCCGCCACTGAGACCGAGCCTCGGAGCATGCAAATAAACAGAAAACAGACATGAGAGAACCCAACACAGAAAACTGGACAAATAAAAATACATGAGGACAGATGAGCCGGTGCATGAACAGCTGACCCACGTGTGCACGGAGGAGTCAGCTGACGGACACGAGAACATAAATAAATAAAGGCGGAGATGAGGTTCGGATGTGCTGACGCGGCCATTTTTCACACGTCAGAAACCAGTCAGTCAGTCGGGTCAGTTGGTCGTTCTTAAACAGCCTCCTCAGTGTGAGACCTGAAGCAACAGGGGTGGGACGAAGGGCAACTACACAGGTGCTCCTTTAATGTACACCGACTCTGGTTTACATGAGTATTTCTGTCCTCTGCTGCGTCCAAATTTAAGCTAAATATTGTATTTTATCAGAATTATATTAAAGTATTTTTAGCTGTACAAATATAAATAATAGAGGGAATACAGAATTAGAGCTGCACATGGAAAACAGCCTCAAACATGAACAGAAATTTGGGAAATATGGCAATTTAACTAACTGTATTACTGATAACAATTCTCTTGCTTTTTTAAAAAGCTAACACAGGTTAGCTTAATCAAGGCAGAACTTTCAAAGCCTATGCTCACTTTAACTACCATAATCTGATGAAATGAGTTTTTCACCAGTTAAAGGTGAGTTTGGGGTAATTTCTTTTCACGGCACTGCAACTGGTCCTGCAATCAAAGGTATTGATTTTGGGACTCCAACATGATTTATGGGCAGTCATCAGGAAAGAAACGGTCGTGACACATGAGCCCCATGGCAACGTGGAGATGTTGAGATACAGTTCAGCACCAGAACAGCTCGGAGCACCAGTGTTCTCACGATGGACATGAACGACGTGTATTTGAAAATTCCAAACCTTCGGTTCCAGTGGGAAATACAGAGACAGAGGGAGGAAGAGAAGAGGTGAAAGACGAGAGACAGAGACAAGATCAGACAGAAAGAACAGGCTGACAGAGAGAAGAAGGGATCAGAAAACACGTTAGCGTTTGAACTGTCAGAAACAGACGTTGCACGTCCTCGCCGCGCGTGTGTGCGAGTGTGTGTGTGTGTGGTGACATCATTCAAGGTGGAGCTGAGTCCGAACTGCAGCCCTGCTGGAGACAAATATAACCAACCAACCAACCGAATTCCCAATATAAATTTAATCACAAGCAAACGTCTTCAGGGTTTGAAAGTCATCACACATTTTTTCTGTGCATAACCAACTTTTTCTTCTCCTGTTTGCCCCGTTTCTCATAACATCCCCAGCAGTTCTTATTTCCTGACTTACCTCTGTGTGCTGTCCCATACTGGAGGGTGTGGACTTGTGGGGGCGGGGGGTTGGAAAGTGAGGAAGATAACAGAAACAGCGGACAGACACACAGGTCTCCAGTGACCACGAGGACGGACGCTTCAGCGCGGCTTCACCGAGAGTTTAACCACGAGCAGAATCTGCTGCTCTCTGCCGCGCTGCAATGCTAATTAGCCCCCCGAGTTTTCCTCCTGTGGGGTGAAGTCGAGTTAAGTGGGATCAGACTTACAGCTCGCGGTTTGAACGGTGGCTGCATCTCCTTGCTTTCCAGTTTCTCCCAGTCGATGTAGCGGAAGAAGCTGTGGTCTCTGATGTCTCTCTCCCCCTCCGGACCGCAGCCCAGCCGCTTCGCAGGATGCTTTGTCATCAGCTGCACAGAGAGCAGGAAGATCACGGAGGTGGCCAGGTAAATGAAACCCTGGTTGGTCCCTTTCAAAAACACTATTTCTGTCACTTTGTGTCCCTTCCCTCCATTTCAACACAAGTTCAAGGCAACTAAGAAACCTTCCGTGGACACTGCTGGCATCCACGGCAACAGTAAACAGTAGTTTATTGCGCTAAAGGCTAAAATCAACATATCGCTTGTTCGACTCGTGTAGAAACTGGTGTCGTCACGTAACATGAGACAGAACATCTTAGGTTAGCGCAGCGTGATGGTTCAACAGTCAACAGATCGACTGTATTAAAAGGTAAGTTGCTCTGGTCAAACCTTTGGGCCGAGGGATCAACTGAGATCCTCAGAAAACCCTCAGAACTTCTTTACATGCGCGGCTACATTATATCGTATAGCGTCGTTTTCCCCTTAGCATTGTGCTGAAAATGAGTCTGGAATAAAGGGGTGTGTGATGATGCCCCCAACCCGACTTGTGAGTGAGACTTTGAGTCTTGTCATAATAAGAATAAACTTCCTCCGATCCGCAAGCGAAGGCATTGCTGCCGCAAGGCCCCCAAAATCCCCCCCGGCATCATTAAAGCTTCATCTCATTTATTCCTGTCCCTCTCGCTCACCGTTGAGTTTAAATCTTCCATCCATTCATCTCCGCTTATAAATAAATGTCAACTATTATAATGATTTCCCCACTTCTTCGCCATTTCACCCTTCCTTCCAACCATCTATCACGGCGTACGCGTCCCCCCCGGGGACCCAAATATACCGCCAGTCACCGAAGCACTGTCTGAAGATAAATGGAAATCCTGCTCGTTGTTGTTATTGTTGTTTTTCCCGCTGCCATTTTTCTTCGGGCATAATTAAGGAGCCTTTACAATGAGTGTCCGCGTAAGAACCTTCAGAGCAGCATCGGGACCGGTGACGTCAGTCAGAGCGAGTGTGGAGGCGGCGTGAGCGCCTTCCCCTGGAGCACAAGTCAGAACTCGTTACAATAGAACCAGGCCCAAAGTAGGTGGAACCAGAGTTTATGGCATCACCTTAATAGTCCCGTGTCACTGAGGCCCATAGGAGAAGCTTGCTAGTCTATTATCCAACACCCTTCGGACGTGTACTGTAGAATGTAGAGGATCAAACAAACTAGCTTCACTCCGCAAAGACATCTTCCTAAATTACAATCACAGGGGACGCTGTCCCTGAGGAGGACAGGGGCAGTAAAGCACCCTGGATAGGTCACCAGCAACACACACGCACCTTGAACTCCACACAAACCTGCCCACAAATGGCCATTAAACCTGGAACTGGTGACAAACCGCTGCACCGAGTGTGCACGCATTAACTGAAGCAAAAGAGTAGAAATGCCTCGGATTACTTTGTCTCCACAGCTCCTCTCTCTCTCTCTCTCTCACACACACACAGTACTTCTATCTTTGCAAGGACCTTTACTGGCTTGATATACCTCCCAACTCCATACCATAACTCTGACCTTCAGCCTAACCCTGAATCCTTTGAAATGATGAGCCAACACATCCTCACTGTGTGAAATATGTATTCCAGCGCTCATTATGTAGCATATACAGGAACACACACACAACTGTGATACTAACATTACACTGCAGCAAAAAAAGGGGGGTGCCATTCTGATCAGCAACCCCCCCCCCCCCCCCCCCCACACACACACACACACACACACAGTCAAACACAGCCTCATCACATCCTGCCGACGGGATTTACACACAGCCGTGACAACAACTCCATCAGATTACCAAACTCATCTGCGACAACTTTGAATTCGTGGGACTTAATAAGAACGAGCGGCGTCGATTCAAATGGACGAGCGTCTGTCTGCAGGACAAGTCGCTATCATTTAAATGTCCCAGGCAGGAAAAACACAGAAATGAACTTTTCACATTTTATTAAATGGAAATGTCTTGTAACAATGACATGAAAAATGCTCTCTCTCTCCCTCACACACACACACACACACACACACAAAACACGCACGCACGCATGTGGCGAGTTAACCCAGAGCTGGCAGGGAGCACTGGGAGCTGTGGGGGTGGACGAAGGCGAGCTTTCATGCTCCACTGAAGATACACTGTTACAACCCGGTAATCATCACTAATACATAACACAGCGTGTGCACACGTGGTGCGTGTGTGCGTGTGTGTGTCTCACATACTGTACGTGTCATCAATTTATCATTAAATTTAGAAGGACGTTTCACAATGTCACAGAAACCATGTCGACATATCTGGAGACGTATATTCAGCTACACTGCAAACGAGCGAAAGCCTTTTTTATAAGTCTGTCTAAAATGACTAATTTATGTCTTTTCTTTCATCCTTTAGTATATGTGATATTCGGGTGGGGGGGGGGGTGGTGTCTACGTACAGCACATGAGGTGATGTAAAATAAAAATGAAAAATAAAAGCAAAACAGCATCCTGCCAATAAACACTGCAGAAAGAGGACAGGAAAAGAAGAACATTGTGACAGAGAGAGAGAGTAAGAAAGAGAGAGAGGGAGAGAGTAAGAAAGAGAGAGAGGAGAGAGAGAGAGAGAGGAGAGGAGAGAGAGGAGAGAGAGAGAGTACCGTACTCTTAGTAGAGAGAGAGTTGGAAGCAGGACAGGTAAGAGCAGATGTGGCTTCAATCTAAGTAAATGTTTGAATACTGATGATCATTGGTCACTTGTCTTCCTCTCCTCATCCTTTACCCCCCAAAACAACTAAAACAACCCAGACATAACCTCCTCCTGCAATGTGAAAGAGAGAAACAGGTGAAAATAAGGAGACAAACATTTTACTGCAAGGAACGAGCAAGGCTGAGCCTTGGACAGGACATGCTGCACTTTCTGTCCCTCTCTGTCTTTATCTCATTCCCTGTGTGCACACGTGCAAATGTGTGTGTGTGTGTGTGTGTGTGTCACTCACCCCTTTACAGATGGCTACAGCCTCCTTGGACATTGACTTTGGGTAAGAGACATGATGCTCCATGATGGACTGGAATAATTCATCCTCATCTTCCCCATCAAATGGAGGCTGTGCGGAGGAGGAGAGGATGTTTAAATTAAATCATTCAGCTCTCAGAAAGCTCCACTCTAAGTAAGATTTCAAAACGCTGCACTCCAAAAAACCTCCATCTAATTGTCTTTCATTCCGAGGTGTCAAACGTTAAAGTCATGACGACAAATGAGTGATTTCTAATTATTTTGATTAAAAAAATGAATGTTTCACCAAAACGCTGACCCACCTGTCCGGCCAGCATCTCATACAGCAGCACTCCAAGGCCCACCAGTCCACCGACTTCCCATACGGTTGGTAGGCAATAATCTGTATTGGAAGACCCAAAACATCATCGGCTGTTCAGAGCTACTTAAGGGAAGCAGTTCTCATGATCTCTCCAGATGGAGCCATCGTGTTTCCTAAACCAGCTTTCTACCTCCCAAAGAATTCCAGGTGATCTGGTTGGTTTGGATTTTCATTGTCTGAGGGAATCAAAGATCTCAGAGAGCTCTTATGATCTTAAATCAAAGATCCCTCCCGGCCTACCTCAGGAGCGATGTAGTCCGGGGTTCCACAGAAGGTCTTGGTGGTGATGCCGTCCAGCATGTTTTCTTTACACATGCCGAAATCCGCGATCTTAATGTGGCCCTCGCAGTCCAACATCACGTTATCCAGCTTCAGATCCCTGCAGGAGGAAAAAAAGAACAAAAAAGATCATCTAATTCATCCGTCCACCTTAAATCACTGATCAATAAACCAATAGTGCTTTGTCTGAATGTGTGCAAATGTGGTTTTATTTAGGAAACAATAAAAACGCTGCCATGAATTAATGGGAAGGGTGCCTCATCTGACTTTCTCTGGGACGCGGACGACACGTCCAGGGCCGTGTCCAGAGTTTACCTGTAGATGATGCCCTTTTGATGGAGAAAGAAGAGGCCGATGGCGATCTCGGCGGCGTAGAATCTGGATGGACACGGACGGAAACACAAGCAGTCATTACAGAGGAGCAGGGAGAAAGGAAGGGAAGGAGATGGAGGCATAATACACTCGTATGTGTGTGTGTGTGTGTGTAAAGGTCAGCGCTGTCTCTTCGAGGCCAGAGAGCAGCTGATAAGATCAACAGGAGGAGTCAGGACGTGCTGACCAGGCCTGCCTGCCTGCCTGCCGCGCGTTAGACTTTTAACCGATATTGCCGCGGTAACAGCGGCCGGTCCTCCCGGAGTTTGCTCCCTTTAATATCAACGAGCTGCCTGTTAGCCCAGGAGAGGAGTGTAATTTTTGTTCCGTTTCGCCTCAATCTTTGACGCTCATTTACCCACACAGGAGGAGTTGTTTTCAGAATGAAGCCCCGCCGCCTCTTGGGGCGCTCCCGTCCTCAAGCAGAGCCACCGCGATTTAGCTGTCAAGTACAGCACCCCGCGGAAATTAGCCCTCAGGCGGGAATGAGCGGGGCAGAACATACAGAAGGTGTTTCATCTGTGATCAGAATGACAAACCGGCGGGGTTCTAACACAGCGGCTGGTGTGAATTCTTAGCATCAGATGCAAAGGAGAGTAGAATCAAAGCACCTGAACGCAGCATCCAGACTTCCTGGCTGCGTGCGTCTGGTCCTTCAGGAGTCTAAACCCCCTGTCAGAGCGAGGAGACTGATTCCCTAGGAAGCGGATGAAGGGCAACACCTCTCGGCGGCTCTCGCTTCCCCCCACAGATCGCATGTCAAATATGTCAGCCCGCTAGTTTGAGCTGACGCCGGTGATCTGGCCAGCCACCCCAATTATACTCTGGAGTTTTGGAGATCAACCCAAAAACTCCAGGAAAAGCAATAACACTTCCCTCCCCGAGGCTGTGCGAGAATTCAAGAGTTTAGTGTGATGATGCAGTGTTGAACATGAGGGTGTGTGTGTGTGTGTGTGTGTACTCACACAGCGTGGGGCTCTTTAAACTTGCCGACCTGCTGGATCTGGTACATGAGATCTCCGCCATTTATGTACTCCATGACGAAATACAGGCGGTCCTGTGGACAGACGCACGCACGCGGGGGAGAGGCAGGGGGGAGGTCAGCGAAAGTCAGGAGGGAGGTTACAGATAAACGCGATGGCGGCAAGATTTCAGGACAGAGCGGGGGCGGAGGGGGTGGGGGGTGTGTGTTCAGGCGCAGGTGGGCAGTGATGGACGACGTGTGATTGGCTCTTGCCCCCCGAGTCCAATCAGCCCTCGGCGGAGGGGACACAGACGTCAATTTAAGGCCTCGCTCTTGTCCATTATCTACAAAAATTGCCAAGATGGTGCAGCATGCGGGGGGATTTAGAGAGAGAGAGGTAGAGAGAGAGAGAGAGAGGCAGAGAGAGAGAGACTATGCTTTTCCACACTGAGGATGTTCAGTGGACGTAATGTGTAATTAAAATGCACATATGTATGTGTGTGTGTGTGTGTGTGTGTGCTGGCCTGTGTGTTTGTATGTTTTTCTTAATTCCCATGTATATGAATCCTTTGCTCTGGGAATTGCTGCAGGGGATTAACTTATTTTTGCTTCAAGTTTGTGTGTGTGTGTGTATGTGTGTGTGTGTGTGTGTATGTGTGTGTGTGTGTGTGCAAGGTCAGCTCTATTTGTTCACCTTTTCACCACTTTGTCAAATAGATCCAGTTATTAATAATGAAAAGTGGCCCAAACCCCCTCACCAGCTCGCTAACAGCGCCATCGGGATGATGTCACATCACATCTACGACCTTTGACCCATCGTTGGAACCATTTGGTTTATTGGTCAAAGGATGAGGCTGAATTCAGCGGGTGTTTAGACTACGGCACTCGGCCGCGGCGCAGCTCTGCCCTTCCGCTCGACTCGCCACGGTTACCTTCTTGTCAAAAACCAGGTTTGGAAGACTGTAGTTTTCCAGTCACGCTGTCTTTAACACGTGCTGGTTATCCAGTCTGAAGACGCTGTCACCCCAAATTTATCCAAACAGGTTAAAAAAAACCGGCACACTTCAGAACGCCCGGCGGTATGATTGTGACCCTCACCATGGTTTGGAAGGTGGAGTGAAGCTGAGTCAGGAAGGGTGGTTTCCCGGCCAGCGCCAGCACCCTCTTCTCCACCATGGTGCACTCCACGTCGTCATCCTGGATCACGACGTCCTTCTTCAGAATCTTGACGGCGTACAGCTCCTCCGTGCCTTTGCGCTCGGCGAGCATCACCTACGGGGAGACGGAAGGTAAACCTCTGCCCTACTGAGGGAAAACAGTCGGAGATCTGACGAGGGTATCGAGCCTAAACGACTTTTAATTTGTTAAACGGTCGGTCCAAACTGGTCGGTTTCCAGACCGGGAAGAGAGGAAGAAGGGATTAGAGCGCACGTCTTTCTCTTGGGTGAATGGGTGAAAGAGGGATTTATCAAGCAGGCGGTGCAGATTGAAGGAGGTGGCAAAGGGCAGAAGGACTGAGGAAATGACAGAGAGAGAGTGGCAGCCATCAAAAACCCATAAATCCTGGAAGCACGTAGGCTCCATGACACTTAAACACACCGTGCCAATGTCAGACTCACACGCCGTCCCGCAGACTTTTAATCATCACTTCTTCCTCTATCTGTCTCAATTTCCTCTGCCTCTGCCCTTGCCCGTCATCATATTTTATTTCCAAGGAATCCGGCAGTTTCAAACAGGAGCAGACACGCAGCCGGCGAGGGGGGGGGGGGGTTCATTTCTCCAGAGTGAACCTGTCGCCGAGTGAAGAATGGACAAATGCGACTTTTGTTTAGCAAAGGATTTTCTGTTCATTCGTCCTCACGCTGCAACTCCATCGTTTAAATGGCGGAGACCCTTCTTCTCTAATGGCCACCCGGAAACTTGGTTCAGACGATAAATGGCTGTTATGTAAGAGGAGGAATTAACTCAATCCATTCTATATTTTAAGAGTAATTTTGTAGCTAAGGAACGAATGAATGGAAGGGTCATGGAGCACAAAATGTCCGCATCTCTAAACGAATGGATAAAAATGGGTAAAAGCTCGACGCCGGAAAGGTGCTAACCGTCAAGTGAGCACGCAAACTAGCGTTGGATTAAGGTCATTTCTGACTCCAGGAAATGCGAGACAACTCTCAGAAAGTTAGCAAGGTTATTTAGTTGCATGCTAGCAAGCAAAAGAAGAACACTTATTGTAGTTTCCTTGAGTCTAATTGTTCTTTTGGGATGAAGGCTGTTTCGTCCACAGCTTTTCTAAAATCCCTTAAAACAATTTCCGTAAAACACAGCGGGACTGCAAACGTTTGCAACAGCTGAAATGCTCAAGTTGCGCCGTTTGATCGAGTAATTGACGTTTAATGCGCCGTTCCTCTAGGCAAGCAGGAGAGGCCAACCCATCCCGAGGGGGGGGGGGGCTGCTGAGGGAATAAAAAAGCCAAACCCGGCCCACCTCCTCCCGTGTTTCTGAAGATCAACATCAGCTTAATTAGGCAAAAGGAAACACATCGCACTGATTATTCCTGCCAAAAATTTCCATGAAATTAAGAAAAAATGACCTTATGTCCACGTTATATATTCTTTTTTAGCAGTAAGCGTTTAAAAACTCAGCAGATTTGCTGTTTATGCCTTATAAATATTCACAAATGCTAATAGGGAGAGGTTATCAAGTTCGGGATACTACAGAGGATGAAGCACAGATGGGAGCAAGTTTTGGAGGTGCGTGTGTGGTGTGTGTGTGTGTGTGTGTGTGTGTGTGTTTCTCTACATGCCACATAGTAGGATCAGATTATGCAATTTACCAGCAGAGCGAGGACATTTTTGTAAATGTAAAGGACTGTTTGAGGGTTCATTCTAAGACTGCATTTAGGCTAAGGTTAGCATTAACGTGGGGACTCATCACAGGCAGTGACCGCATGTACATTTAATCAGAGACGAAGGGCGCCATCTGGCCGGTCTAACGACACCACAAGGACAAACTCAGTGGACGTAAACGGTAGGGCATCAACCAAAGTCCACAGCAACAGAGGCTGTGGCGTAAAAAACAGCGTGTTGACACGAGTCAACGCTGTCCTCTGCGTCTGATTCGGTTTTTACGAGGCCTGGTAACGGTGATCAGGTCGCATCGTTCACAGCGAACCGGCCGCTCTGTCGGACGCTGGGACATTCGTCATTATCAGCATCACCCCAGAAACGTTCACGGTCATTCGAGGGGATGACGTTCCTCAGGATAATAACCAAGGGGAGAATATACGGCTTTGTTTCTCATGGGTGCATACTGGCATGCTGCATATTAAATCCTCCCTTATAGTGCCACTACTCTGTAAACTGTGTGCTTAAACTGAATTATCTCGTGTACAACGAGCACAGATTACATGCAAATTGCTGTGCACGGTCACTGGGATGAGTATGTGTGTGTGTGTGGGAGCCACTCCTTATAATGTGCAGAAGAAGAACCGGGCGTCTCTGCATTAAATATTTCATTTCACCAACCCAGAATAACAATGGGAATAACTGCTGAACAAATGCAACGCCGTACGACTGTCTTCTGCTCCGTTTTGTGCTCGCACGCACGTGTGGCGTGTGCGCATGGAGTCTCGGCTTTAGAGATCAGGCTGAGGCATGCTCATTCAGCTGTGTGTGTGTGTGTGTGTGTTGGAGGCAGTATTGTGATGCAGATGTCCTCAGACAGAGAACGCAGCTCTGAAGGTCTCAGGCTGCCACACACACACAAACACACACACACACACACAGGAAGCACTGAAATGACAACCACATCACACAAATGCCGTAATTTTGTGATTGTGTGTGTGCAGCGAGACACGTGCGCCTGCAGAGGGTGTGTACTCATGTGGATGCGTTTTTTTTTTTTTTTTTGGTCTTCCAGTAATGATCGACCCTCGGCTCACTCGCTCCACGTTGACGCATCAGTGTAGCTTTAAATGCCTGTTACCATGGAAACAGGCTGCCGATATAAAGGTCTGCCACACAGACAATGGTCTCTCTCCTTCCACCCCTGCTGCTATACCCGTCGTTTACCTAATTTTCCTTCCCTCCACCCCCTCCCCATCTTTCTATTCTGTTTCATCCGTCCCTGTCCTGCTCCTCCTCCTCGCTGGCGCTCCCTCTTTTCATTCAACCTGACGTTTTTACCCCTCTCATTCATCGGGTTGACCCCTCCGTCACGCTCTCACATCTCTGTCTCTGCCTCTCCCTTTCATCATTATTTCCACTTGTCACATCATTCTCCTCTTCCCTCTCTTCCGGTCGTCCACATGTCTACCTGAGTGTCCTTTAATCCCCCCATCTCTGTTATCTCGTGGCCCCCATCTGTTCTGTTCTGTTTGTAGTCCGGACACAAGCACGCAGAGATTCCTACAGGCGTTGAACACAGCACTTAATTAGAGCATCACTAAGCAGGTTTAAGTATGTGCCTGCCTCCATTTTTCTGTTGCCATGTGTGCATCCGTCAAAATTAATGCTGCTCGTCTTCTGTTAAAGCAGTAAATGGGAATAGCGGTCATCTCGGAACAAGGTGCTAGCTTCCAGGACGGCACGTGCATTCGCGGGAAAGCCACACACACACACACACACATACTCACACACACACCCAGCCTGGGAGCTCACCTTGCCAAAACTGCCCTTGCCGAGCACCATCAGGAAGTTGAAGTCAGCCAACTTCATGCGATCTTGGTTGCCGTTGGAGTCGAACCGGGACGCGGCGTTGGCCGATTTACCGTCGGCGTTCTTGCCTGGGCCGATCTTGGCCCTCTGGATGAGGAGGAGAAAACAGGCGAGCGTGTTACAGACAAACGTCAAACACACGAACGGCTCAGGTGAAAACAGGGAAACAGTAATAAATTCAAGCGTGCCAGTGTGAACAGCAACGACAATGAAGATAGAGTTGTTGGGTCTTTTGTGACCCTCAGGGGGATTTGGGATGATAAAAGTTTGGGAAAACTACAAAAAAGCCCACAAAAAACACCTGGAAACATCCATTTAAGCCAACTGTAGTCAGTCAGTGACTGTGACGACAGACAAACAGCAAATCTTATGTGCTTCTCCCTTATTGTGAAAGCACAAAGATCAAAGGAAAAAACAAAGAACCCTGCATTTTAAAACAAGCCCCATTAAACCAATAACATGGCGTCACCAGATGTCATTCATGCCGAGAGCTTCCACAGAGATAGAGATTCTTAAAATGTGGTGAATTGGATGAATCAAGAAAGGACACGTCCAGCTTTCTGGGCCCCTTTTATTTCATTTCCTGGCACTTTATACGTGACGCCTTCCTGTAACAAGCATGTTCTCCGCGTGAACCTGTTCAATCAAGACCCTCGCTTCCTCTGCTTCTGCCCTTCAACCACTCTAACGCTCACTTTATTCGCCGCCGCCACTTCGGCTTCCCCACTGACGCCTCGCCCTTCGGTCTGCAGTCCTTTCCCAACTTTCTGGTTCAGCCCTCTCGCCTGTGCTTCCGCCTCACCTCGCCGTCCCGTCCCCCCTCGTGCGAAACTAATCTCAAAATCTAATTATAATCTCACTCCGCTTTGTTCAATCGGGCTTCAATTTGAAGCTTGTTCTTAAGACGCGCCTAATGTCTGTGCTCTCCCAGAGAGGCGTCTTATCTCAAACCGCTGATCCGTGTGGCGGCTCGCTGCTCTCTCACGTCATTTCTCTGCCACCGTGTCCCCGAAATTGTCAGAATGAAACATCGGAGCGCTCCGCTGCTCACTGCATGTTCTGTCCCCCCCCCGCAAGTGCTGCAACCTGCACTCTCCCCGGCTCATCAATGGATAAAAGGCTCTATCTGTCTCCATCTGTTGTCTCTCTCTGTCTCCATGTCTCTGACTCACACACACACACACACACACACACACACACACACACACACACACACACACACACACAGAGCAGAAATAGAGGTATTTGAGAGCAACTCTGGAGACTTCAGTAATTAATGTTGCTGTCTGCAAACCAAAATTTGACACATCAGCATAAATGCATCTTAATTGTCTAACTCCTCCTAAAAGGAACCTTTTGAGAGCGATTTGTAATTGAAAATGAGTCGTCCGATGTTCCGACGCCGCTTCTTCTGATTAGCCCGTTACTATGAGTTTGTTCATGTAAGATAAGTGGAGGTGGCGAATCGTAGATGGCGCTGGGGAGGCAGCGGCGTGAATAATGCAAAGCAGAGGGTTCCAGCAGCAGAAGCTGTGGAACGTTTCATACAAATGAATGTGTTCCCAAGCGTTAAAGGTTTGGACCCAAAGAGCTGTTTGGCCCCACCTGTGAGGACAGGTTTATCATATCAGGATTCTACTCTTATAAACCAGCCTAAAGTACACGTAAAAAGCATTTTTCAAGATGTCGTGTGTTTTCGAAAATTCCCATTAAATGTTCCCAAGCTTTGAGCAGACGAGTGACGTGCATTATTTATTACTGGGACTTCCGACATGTATGTTTGCCTGGCGTCTGGGCTATTTCTCTTTTCCCCACGACTCTGACAGGTTCATGATTGGAGTCAGATCAAGGTGTGTGTGCGTGTGTGTGTGTGTGCATTCCCATACTAGCTACATATTGAGTACCAAAGTACTTATCCTACTAGCAAAGTGAGGACATTTTTAGGAATTGAAGACATGGCTGGTCCTCACAACTACAAAGAACTGTTGGAGGGTTAAAAAGTCGTTTTAAAGTTGAGGTTAGACTTGGGTGTTGGTTAGTGTCAGGGTTAGCAGGTTAGTTGGGATGGTTAGGGTTAGGCGGAGGAGCTGGGGAATATGATATGGTCATAAAAGCCCTCACAAAGCTAGCAGTGCAAAGATGTGCTGTCTGTGTGTATGTGTGTGTGTGTGTGTGTGTTGTGTGTGTGTGTGTTGTGTGTGTGTGTGTGTGCTCCCCCCTCGAGACAGCGTCTCAGTAATCATCTGAAGACCATGACCTTGATGAGAAGAAGAGAAGGGAAAAACAGACACAGAGGCAGGACTGAAGGTGACTGCAGGCAAAAACAGAGGGAGTGAGGGAGCAGTGAAGGAGGGGAAGTAATGAAAGAAAGAAAATATTGTTATTTAGATCATTTAGGGAGCAAGTTCACCTGGGGCAGGGATGATGGCTGATCATTAAAATAAGGACAAATGGGCAAAGTCACCATAGAGGGTTCAGGTATCAGCCGTCAGTCAAGTTTCGCTGGGTTTAATGGGATGAATTAAGCTCTGAAAAACAAACTGATGTGGGGGGCTAGACTTGTGTCAGGAGGAGGAGGTTCAGTCAAGATATTTGGGACTAAAGCTGAAATCAGGAGAAAGGTTTTCATGATTGAGGAGAGGGAGGCCTTCATATTCTAGATGGTTTTAACATGTGTTTTGGGAGTTAGTAATGCTAACTTTATCCATTAGTCTGTAAAATAACTGATATAAGGGTTGCTTGTGGCCCACACAAAGGATCGGCTTTGCGTGGAAGGAATTGCAAAATGGTGCAAACTAACCAGCCAAGAAATGTAATCATCATTTTATCTCTTTCAATAGAAACTCTCTCGCTTGGAACTCATTGGAAAGCAAACATTTTCAAATATTAGCTTATACCATCGCTGACCTGAACCTCCTGGAAAACGATACGCGGCTTTTATATATGAGGGAACAAACAAAATGAAATATTGCTGAGAGTTATCGGTCCTGGGTGGTGCATTTATTGTTAATCTGCGGACCGAGCTGTGGTTTTCTCTTCCTCCACTACGGCTAAAGTAAGCTAACCCAAAACAGGGGTGGATGGGAGGTGAAAACCCAGATGCTAATCAAGTTCCCGGGTTGGTTTTATAGCTTAATGTTGGCAGCACAAAAGGAGAAGTTGGGGGGGGGGGGGGGGGGGAAAGAGGAAATGCACAAATTAGGGTTACCCTTTCTACTGCCAAATGTGCTAATGAGTGGGCCTGCTGGTCAGACACACACACACACACACACACACACACCACACACACACACACACACAGGTCTGGACCTGCAGTATGCCAGAGCGGATGGTAGTATAAGTGTGCCTGCCAACAGCTAACAGCTCTCCCAGAGAGCCTCTCATTCAGGACCACACACAGACGCAGTGTGCACATTCACGAGCACGCCGACACATCTGAGAACACATGCAAGGACACACGGGCCGCGCACGAACCTCAAACTTCTGCCGTAGCTCCTCGTTGCCCTCCTCCCCCTCCGGAGGAACGGGGACGTTGAAGTACTCGCCTTCTTCCTGGGAGAGCAGTTTAAACCTGGAGACAAAGAATATTTCCAGTCAAATCAATTTCCAATTAGTTTATGCAATTTAGGGCTTTACCACGGGCCGTTAGCCGACGCCGCTTAAACTTCAGGCATCGATTTCGAGTCACCAAGAAAATAAACGGCTGATTATTTAGTAATTCGGTCTCCTTCACAGCGATCCAGCAAAGCCAGACTGAGGCGGCCAATGAAACACAGCCGAGACGCTTATCATTTAATAGAATCGATACTATATATGTTTCACATTGACCTTATTACAACTGATGCCACGACCTCATACTTCCAGCGTCGTCATTATATTCCCGATAAACAGCATTATGACGGGTGTTTATGCTTCCACGGCGCAGATCTCAGGTTTTACTTTGACACTCTTGATCCTACTTTATTATTTAGCTGTAATCTTGCCGGATTTTTGTGGCTTCTGCAGTTCAGAACGTTTATCTCAAAGGTTCTGCTAGAAAAACCCATTTTTAATCGCGACAGTGTGCGTGTGCAGAGATGGGGGGGGTCCTTCTAACTATATTTTGTTGCCGTTTCATTCTCATGGCTCTTCTAAAAGCTTGCAGCTGAGGGGGTAATGTTGCCGTAGCACCAGATTTTGACGGGCGGCGGTGTTGGCTGATTTTAAATAAGGCTAACAGGTCAATGCTGGGGTCATTGGCCCAGTCTAACCAGGCCGACAATCCAGATGGTTTCCTGTCCTTCCCAGTATTTATGAAGGAAACTGGGATCTTGGACACAGCTGGGCTGTGATGTTAAAAACTCTCCCTATCAACCATGATCCTGGAGGTTGGAGGTGGCACTGGAAGTGTGATGTCATGCTTCTGCCATTGGGGGCGCTGTGATGGCAAAACCTCACCCCTGAGAAGTATCATACGGTGGAAGAAAAGGATTTTTCATGTTGAATAAGCTGCCAACCGGATTCGTTATGACAGGCACGTGCTATGCTGCCCCTACTCTGTCCAGGGTGATCAATAGTAATAAACAGAAGTTTAAAGAACACCAGGATCCTGCAGCAGTTCTGGATGTTGAGGCGGCTTATTTGGATATTAACAGGGTTCCACCTCATCGAGGAACATTTAACTTTATATCAAATTAGCAACAGAACCAAATGAGGACTTTAGGGCACCTTTTCCCACAGAGGACCATAAATGTAAGGGAAGCTTTAAACCTCCGTGCTCATGTGGCTGGTTCTCTCTGTTCCTCCCTCTGGCCGCTGCTGCCTGCAGCGCTGAAGCTGTGGAGCCGCTCACAGAAAACACACTCGTGCAGGATCGCTCGGCTTTGAACACCGTCTTTTTTTTTTGGCATCTTTCTCTCTCTCTGTTTCCGTCTGTCTCTCTCTCTCTCTTGCACCTCCACCATTCCACCTCAAATGCTGGCATCTCATTAAAAACCCTGACAGAGCACCATCAGCAAAAAGAGAGGGGAAGATAGAGAGATATAAGTGCCGAACAAGAGGAACGAAGGGAGGGAGGGCGGAGAGATAAAGGAGAGACGTTTTGGCACTCGCTAAAGTATTTCTCCAGCAGTTCAGTAATGAACAAGGTCACCTTCACCGCCTCTCTTCCTCTACCTGGGCTGCCTCGCACATCACCCATCCATCCATCCATCCATCCATCCATCCATCCATCCATCCATCATCCATCCACCCATCCATCCACCATCCATCCATCCATCCACCACCCACCCACCCACCCATCCATCCATCCACCCATCCATCCATCCATCCACCCACCCCCCACCCACCCACCACCCATCCATCCATCCATCCATCCACCCACCCACCCACCCACCCATCATCCATCCATCCACCACCCACCCACCCACCCATCCACCCACCCACCCATCCATCCATCCATCCATCCATCCATCCATCCATCCATCCATCCATCCACCATCCATCCATCCATCCATCCACCCACCCATCCATCCATCTCACCATCCGTCTACGCCTTGCTTCTGCAGCTCCGAGATCCCAAATGACAGCGACCCCATGAAGTCATTGCGACTGGTCAGGTCCCAGTCCCACACCTCCACAGACAGACGGCGATCCTTGTCGTACTCCTTCAGGTGGCTGACGGAGACACAAAGGTGTGTAAACACGATGCTCACCGGTATCTAAGCCTTTTGTCCTGTTTTCAAGGTATACCAGAGAGAGATCTGTGTTTTTGTGCTTTCGATTGAACGTTGGGAACGTGGCCTTATGATGCCACAGCTGCGTGCAAACTACAAAAGGGGGTCTTTTCAAAGTGAACATCTGCATCCAGATGCTTGGAAATGCAAATCTGCCTCCCTGCAAACAAACTGCGAGGAAGCTCATTAAGAATGTAATTGGAGGCGAATGCAGAAAACCACCAAAAGCAAGGTTTTATTCATCAAATGAGCCAGATGTTTTTATCGGAGCGCCAGAGGTCTGGAAAGGCAGCGGTAAATTAATTCCCCTTAAAACACAGAGTGGCAGATCAAAAACACAGATACACAGATATACCAGGAAGACCTACGGTGGGAACCCAGACTGGGAGATAAATTGATTAAATAATCGAAAAAACACTGAATTTGGTCTCACAATTTAAAGGTCTCGTTCCAGGTCGGGTTGAGGCAGCACTTGATGGTCTTTGTCTTCTGTTTGCTCTCACTCCGGGGGTCTGGGATCAGTTTCAGCTTCACATAAGGGTCAGATAGACCATTGGGGTCCATAGGAACCAGATTCCGGCCCTCTTTAACTGCAGG